>NW_016158477.1:81590-130546 GCF_001687245.7 Rhagoletis zephyria
ACAGATTTTGGTAAGATATGTATATTAAAATACACTTGCACTAACAATTTGAACGTGTTAGTACCAAAAACAACGGAGGTTGGTATGCCACTTTTTTAAAAAACGTAGGTAGGTATGTATTTGCAGTTTTTGATTTTCTTTTTATAATGTTTTTGACTTCTCCTTTAAATAATAAAATTTTCTGATTAGGGCCTTTGTGAACAAGGTAACGCACACGTAACATAATATAAACAAAAAATTTCCAGAATATCAACTTTGTACAAGGCATTACATTTATTTCTAATTTCAGTCATTTATTAATATAATCTTATAAAAAAAAATTTAAACATGAAAAAAAAAACATTTTAAAACGAAGATTTGGCAGGTTTTTGGTTTTTTATAAGCGTGCAACTTCTTTAAACACAAATGTTGCCAGATGTTGCTGGCAAAACACATATCTGTTGCTAAACATTTATTTCTTTGTTTCTGCCTCGGAATTTAACAGAATAACTGCGTTCCAAATGGCTGTTAAAATTCCATACTAGAAACGTTCTAGATTTCCATACCACAATGATTTCCACTGAGTCGTTTGCACCTTCTCGTTGTTAAATGTTCTCTGCAAACACATCATTTGGACATTAAAAAGTACCGCGGCGAAAATCTAAATTCGCCTTGAACACCTCCTTCTATAAATTCGCCTTGATTGCGCCGATTGCAGCAGAATTCGTGAGAGTAATTTTGGCGAGACGTTATTATATGCATTTCAAGTTTAGAAAAAACTTTAATTACTAATTTATATGATATCGGCTAAAATACTTGAACTTATCGCAACAGAGAAATATTATTTTATCAGTTTTAACCCTAGTCGAGCGAAGGTTCAAGAAAAATACTTTGAGGGATAAAGAAGTCTTTCAGGGTGGAGATCAAGGCGAATTAATATAAGGTGATAGCAGGAGTACAAAAACAAAAATTTACATGTATTTTGTTTTTGCTTTGGCGGCATAAACTGTCAAAATCTGTAAGAGTGTGTGTAGAAATTCAAACAAAATTTTTCAATTGGATATCAGAAGCCGTGCGGCGAAACACATACACAAAATCAGCTGAGCTAGTAACACCACCTTATATAAATTCGCCTTGGTGGAGATTCTGCAACCAGTTAGCGATAAGTATCGGATCGACATCGCACTTGTTGACGTTAAAATTTTACATATCATACGTCAAAAAAAACCGATACCGATTCGAAAATTGACGCTAACTGGTTACAAAGTCTGCCCCAGGCCTACAAAAATGATATCGTCCGATTCAGCTGGAACAAAAAAGCTTCAAACAAGAGTTTCTCTGTATTATGGCCTCGAACCGATGTATATACATCTTCCATTTAAATCAGTATTAAAAGCTCTATTGTTTCCTACATTCGGGCTTTGATAGGCGAGTCTCCCCTGAACCGTTTTTTCCATATTTTTGGCCTATGTGCTATTTTATTCGAAACCTAAATGTTTCGGTACCGAGTATCGAGAGTAATAGGGATTCAACTTTCACAGGCGATTAGTTGAACAAAAGTTGAACGAAAGTAGGCAGCCGACCAACTTCATTGTAAGCGATTAGTTGAAAGGCCGTTTACACCAGGCGATTGTTGCTTTCAACTAAAAATCGATTGAAAAATCGCCTCATGTAAATTCCCTATAATGGATACTTACGCATCTATAAATTCACCATGGAATTGAACAATAAAGATAAAAAAATTAAGGCAGTCATTGGAAAGGGAGTATTGGCGAGCCCATGTGAATTTTCGTGACGTACCGTTTTTCTGCCTAGCCAATGTTTCACCTAGTCCATCTGTTAAAAATCCTTCAAAAATCAATTTCGCAGTATGGCAATGGTAAGTCAGCTGTTTTGTTTGCCGCTTGCTTGTTGTTTTTGTTTTTATGTTGACAGGCAAAGGAAAAGGCAAAAAGTAAATAAACAAATAAAAAGTATAACAAGAAAGTGATTGCAAAAATAAGAACGTAATTACTAAATATTCGATGAGCTCCAAGGAACTTTATTCGATACGAGAATGGGCGCCTTTAACGGATGTAATGGAAAAGATACCTGTGCGTACGATACGCGCACTTGGAATTTTTCCGGCCGATTTGAATATAACTTGCGTCGATGCAATTACAGAGTTTTTGGCATTGGGTAGTGATGCTGGCATAGTTTTCTGGTATGATCGGTATACCGGCGAATTGCAGAAGTTACGCACAGAGGTGAGAAATCCCAATTCATTTTTAAATAGTCGTCGTGAAGCATTTGATCCTTGTACCCCGACTCCTACAAAAATGCATAAATGACTCATACTTAAAAAGGATACACCCATTTTTTGTGATAGAAATAGTTCATGTTTAGTATGTATACATTTCTAATACCTTACATTCTAATCCTTCTTTTCCCCTCCCGCAAGTTTGCTGCACGCATTACCTGCGTGAAAATTGTCGATTCGGTTGAATATATGGTAGCAGCGGGCAATGCTAGTGGCCAAGTAAGCGTATTTCAAATACAAAAACAACTACCGCCAGATCTGAATTTAGTTGCTCCATGTACACGGGCCAAACCCATCGAAAGGTACACTATACGAGACTTGCACAACTGTGCCGTCAGCTGTGTGGAGTGGTCGAAAAATGGTATGAAGCTTTATTCAGGCGATCGGCAAGGCATAATAGTACTGACCGAATTCGACTTTCAAGCTGTAAGTGGGACGCTGCTATCGCTTGCATATCTTAATAATTTTGACATTTCTTGTACCCAGCACCTAAGCAAGTCATCCGAGATACTTGGCGAAACATATGAAATTGTACAGCTTAGCGTCTGCCAAAGTTATTTGCTGGTATCGACACTTTACCGTTCGGTCGTCTGCCAACTCAATAGCCTTACTGGTCAATGGCAAGTGACTCAGGTCGGCAGAAAGGATCGAAAAGTTTTAACCGAGATTGGTGGTATATTCCTAAAGCAACAGTCTAGCCGCCCAATTTTGATTTGTGGTCGTCCAGGTTTGCGCTTTTGGATTGCTGATACGGAAGGGAATGTGGAGAAAACATTACTGTTTCGTGAGGCCGTAGCGCGAAGTCCTACTTGGGAAATACCTATACTCAATCCGAAAACATTATCGCAACAATGTCTTGCTTCCAACGGCGGAATCGGCGGGAGCGATGATGTAAACAGAAACTTTGGCACTCTATATTTATATGGAGGACAGGATATGCTGATCGTGACGCACGATGAGTCAACTTTGTACGTTTTGAATTTGGATCGACTGCGTGTTGAAGCGGTAGCCCGAGGTTTTCGAAAAATTCTTGATTTTTGTGTTTGTGGCAAGGAGATTTTCATTTTGGAAGGATCGCGTTCATTATTGCGACTGGCACCATTGCCGGAAAAGCCGAGTAAAACTGGTAAGAAAAATTTGCCTGCATATATGTACATGCATAAAATTATAATTTGAGAAGTCGGTTAATTATTTTACTTTGGTACAGCCAAAGTAATTTTTAATCCTTTGCTAGGCGCCTCAATAGCTAGTGCCTTCGAATCGCCGATGGAATCGTTTGAACCGCCTGAGCGACCAGTGGGTAAAGCAGACGAGTGTTATGAGTTGCCTCCAGTAGAGGCACTAAATTTGAATGTACCAATTGAATTAGCCGTAGAATCACCGAGGGCGGAACAAAGTCGGCGTTTAGAAATTCTCAATCAAATATCTGAAATGGATTTCGATCAATCGATATTATATCACAGTTTAGGTGGACGAAAACAACGTTCACGGTGGCACAGTCGTGATAGAGATGATGTTACTGGTACTTGGTCGGCGCCAAAAAAGTCAGAGGGTATTGTAGAAATCGGACGTGTTGTGGAACCGGAAACAGGAGTAGATACGTCGATTTTGGCCTTGACGGCTATGGAAGTTATGGGGGCGGATCCGAATGATAAGCACGCAGCTATGACAAAACCGACATTTATGGATAGCAGTTTTTGCACAACTACTGTGGCTAAGGTTTTAGAAAAGGATACACAAAGGTAACGTCAATTCAAACTGATCGTGCATTTCAAAATTAATTTCCTTTTGTTACTATCAAATTTTATTGTTTTTTTCTTATACGATTATTTATCTTGCCAAATTTATTTTATGTTCGTTCTCAACTGCATTATCGCCTACATCGTCCGAACCGAACAGAAATCCGCTATCACTAAAACCGAAAAGTGGCATTGCACTTATGCCTAAACAATCCAGCTTAGATTCTACTTCACCATCGCCAACACATATCGTTCCTGCTGCACCAGCTTCTACGCCCACACCAGCACCACTCAAAGAGCTTGCCCAAGCATATCCCAAACAAACAAAACTCGAAGACGCCAGCGTGCAAACAACTCCTCGCAAGAAGGTCTATTACATTGAAGAAGAGGACGTTGAGGGTAACATCTACACTGGTCAGCCAGTAGATGATCTTTGTCATGCAGCTTTGCATGCGGCGACCCTAATTGAGGAATACGACAAAGATAACGAAAGCGGTACAACGTCAAAACTGCCAGCGCGCACCACCCCAGCAGTACAATTAAAATTCATTCCCACACAACCAGTTAACGAGGAAATAAACAGTTTTTTACCAGATTTTCGTCGAGCATGCGATCCATGTTCGTCTCCTCCAAGGGTACATCAAAAAACTCCGCCACCCTCAGCGGAATCTAATGGTAGTTCCAGTGAATGGGAATTCCTCGATAATTAAAATACACTATTTTTTAATATCACATCAGTTCTAAGGTAATTCGCTTCTTACGAGTGCTGTTTCAATCGAACATAATTATTGTATGAATGATTTAAAATCTTTGTCAATTGTGAAAACAGTTAACTTTAATTAGTTAACTAAACCACATCTGTATTATAATTGATATGTTATATAGCACTATAAAATTTTATGTTAAATCACATTTTTATTCCTTGTTGTAGCATATTGTAATCGCTTTCTGTTTTATTTTATCTCATGTTTTAAACATCAAAATAATTATGCAATTATTTGCAATAATAGTATATGTATGTAAAAAAGCTATACCAAATAAAATGCATGGTTTATTGCATTTTATCGCTTAAAGGATTTGTGTAAAAGTATGCAGAAAATCGAGTTTGTGTTTTTTTTTAGTAACTTATTTATCCGCTTTTGCGTTATATATATATATTCATATAAACTATAAGTCCGCTTGAGCCGACCGTGAACTTCAGAAACCGGAAGTGTATTTATATAAGTTATCCCAGAAGATAATTTAGGTAGGCCTTCTTAAGCAGAGCCTCTTAGCTACCCAAGAAGGGATGCAAAAAGTGATTTCTACGCGAATGCATAAATTTATGTTATTTAGCATTACAAATGAATTTCCATAAACAGCTTAAGTTCCAATTACACATATTTGATATAAACTTTTAAGCAAATACTTCAAAGATGTATGATTTTTATAAATTAAAGAAGCAACTTTAAAATAACTCCTCCAAACGGCCTTCTGAAGTATGTCCTATAAAAGCCCTTTCCGAAGGACTTCCATGGGTAGCGAAAGAATAAGCCCTTCAATTTGTGGCACTCCATACAAAAAAGAAAGGAGAAAGAAATATAGAGTGGAATGCCTCTTGACCCTCAGGAAGGCCTTTCAGAAGGACTTTTAACTCCTGAAATTATCTACTGGGGTGATGTATTTTTCAAAAATCCAGCCTATATTTGCATATATAAAATTAAAATTCATTGTACGTTGGAGTATAAAAAAATAGGTACGACAGCCCAAAAGCAAAGCAAGTGAGAATTTTAGAACGTGTTATCTACCCTTTAAACACAAATTTTGTTCCCAAAAAAGGATGTATATTCGTTACTATCGATACGACGAAGCGAAGCTATTCGCTCCTATTCCGAATGTCGGAACGACGTCGTTCGTCGAAATTTGAGATTTTCATTGGCGTTATGAGGCAACCATTGACAAAATCTACCAAAAAATTTGGTTCCTCTTATCCTTTCGAAATGAAGAAGTATTGAAAACGTGTTAAAATCTGGCGTTAATGTTTTTATTTACTTTAGTTTAATGTTTATTTATTTTAGTGGAGCGGCGAGCCAAGCGAAGAGCTAGCATCGAGCAAAGCTTCAATTACAAACGAGAATAGATATACGCTTTGCTCTTCACTATGTGCTCTCCCATTAAAACATATGCGTTTAAAATCGCCGCTTGGCTCGATGCTCTTTGCTCGCCGCTCCACAATTTTTTTCAACTCAGTTCAAAAAACGAATGTCGAAGCGGAGGATTGCGACAACTAGAGAAGGGATGATTAACTACAGGTTTATCAGGCAGGTTCTGCAATTCACTTCCGCGTGAAATTCAACAAAACGCACCTTTAATTCGAGTTTCTTTCGGGTTCCAGAACCTGAATATAAAACTCGGAAATTGAAACACAAACTCCAAATTATGGATTCAAAGTGATTTTTGTTGAAATTCACTCGGCAGTGAATTGCATAATATGCCTGTATATCCGTTAATTTTGCTATCCCGATATCTTTTTTATAGAACTCCCTGCCCTAGTTCTTAACAACATATACGGAATATTTCTATGTTCCTCCTTAGTATCTTCGTTTCAAAATGGAAAATACCGATATATTTCCGATAAGTGTCAATAACGCCATACGTACGACGGAAACTACCACAGTTTCAAAAGCGTACTTGATTTTACTTTCCTCTACAAAGACACAAGAAGTAGAGATGGAAATATGTGACAGCAAAGAGCTTGGGATGCTGTAGATGTCAAATTTTTTCGAAAAGATTAGGTAGCTTACGAAATGTTTTAAGACCGGGACGAGCTCCATAATTGGTGTCGTAGTGAGAGGAATATTTCTCTACCCTGGTAAATGACAGCAAAAGGTCGCTTGACAACGACGAGATTCGAAAATGAATAGCACGGCTTGATTGATGATTGATTTTAAGTGTGCTCTGCGCAATCCACAAGAAGATTGACAGTGTCATACGCACCAACTCCTGCCCTGAAAATATTTGATGCGGTACCCGCTAGTGGTAGCAGAGGAAAGGGATGGCCTTCGCTGCATTGGAAATACCAGGTGAAGAGGGACTTATGTAGCTTGACGTGTGGCCCTATTAGGTATGGCGACTGATGTCTAGTTGCTGGTCTGCCAGCCATGGCTACCAGTGTCGTACTTTATATTATGTATAGCGACTAATCTCAGTATATACAGAAGCGCAGACAACATCCGAATTTACTTTTATGTAAACAAACTAGGAATTGCCCGCTTAAAAGCAAAATCAGTCTGTAAAGTAAACATTTTTATTTTAAATCGAAACGACTAAAAAGCGGAATCCTCCTCACCATATGATAAGAATAGTAGCGCTGTGATTCCATACGGAATACTAGTTCCTTTCGATATCATGTGTTTTACCGATGGTCTTATTTCCACATGTGAGATCTTTGCCAAACGTGCGTAATATTCTTCTATGATCCAGCAAATTCAACATAGGTCCGTAGTACCATGTAAGCCAATAAAAGTCCTTATACGGAAGGTCAAGAGCACAGACGCGCGTTTTGAATTATAGGAGGGGCAAGAAGCCTCGCTGTTCCACAGGTTGTAAAGCTTTCCCGTACATTGGCTAAATGAGTCGTGTGATCGCATGAATATCGTTCAAATGAAGCCATTGATATACCTATTGTGTTCCTTCTTGGACAGATGTGGTCGAATCTTTCCTTGTCAATTCGCCACTTTTTCAATTCGTCTTAATATTAATGAATTGGTTTCTTTGAGTCTTACTGCTGTAATAACGGCCGCCTCGAGCAACTTCGTCAATCGGAGGTAGATGCAAGATCACGCTTACACAGTGTAACGGTCTTTATATGCAAATTTTAACGCATCCTTGATTTAGCCATCCGAAAAGTAAATTCGTCTAAGATAAACATAGGGCCCTAGCAGAACAAACCCCGTGGGGATTTCTATATATTTCGCCTGCAGCGTCATCCATTGGGTCCATTTTCGGCAAAACCTTTGCTTGTCATGAAATTTATACGCATTATGAATTCCAATCGGATTTTATANAAAGTAAATTCGTCTAAGATAAACATAGGGCCCTAGCAGAACAAACCCCGGGGGGATTTCTATATATTTCGCCTGCAGCGTCATCCATTGGGTCCATTTTCGGCAAAACCTTTGCTTGTCATGAAATGTATACGCATTATGAATTCCAATCGGATTTTATAAAAAAATACGGATTTTTTAAATACCGAAACTCCAGGAATTTTTCATCAGAAATCGGTTAATAAATACGACTTTTATAAGTAACTCTACTCCAGCACCACCAGCGTGTTTTCTAGTAGCCTATAATAGGACCATATATGCAAGGTATAACCTACGACAATTTGACTGGGCTCTATTGAGTGGTTTTTGAGTTTAGTCCGAAAAACGGAAATGGCTATCATTGTATGTAAGCAATATGTTTCGAATGAAAAAAAAAAATCATCATGAAAGTAATAAACGTTTCGAATCATTCAGGTAGCTTACGAAATCGCTTCATAAATACAACTTTTATAAATAAATCGCCTTCCGCACCACCTAGCGGCTCAGTTTTTGGTAAACGTATTTTCCATCATGCTGCAACTATTCCTTTTGATATTGAAAGAAATCGGTTCACAAATACGATTTTTATAAATAAATCGCCTTCCGCACCACCTAGCGGCTCAGTTTTTGGTAAACGTATTTTCCATCATGCTGCAACTATTCCTTTTGATATTGAAAGAAATCGGTTCACAAATACGATTTTTATAAATAAACCGACTCCAGCGCCACCTAGTGGCAAACGTATTTTTCATCATGCTGGTAGATTACCTTTTGAATTTGAACGAAATCGGTTAATAAATTTGACTTTTATAAATAACTCGACCCCAGCGCCATGTAGCGAGTTTTCTAGTAGCCTATAATAGGGCCATATATGCAGGGTATAGTCTCTGAAAATTTTACTGAAATCTATCCAGTAATTTTTGAGTTAGTAAGTTGAGTTAACGTAATGCGAATTTTAGTATATGGTTGCCCATCGACTGTTAGTCGCCATACACAATAGGGCCATTGGTGCTTCTAATTGGCGCCAATCAGAGAAAGGGAGGAAAGCAGCCGAAATCTTTTAAACGGTTATAGCGCCAATCAAGAAGAAATGAGGAGGAAGTTCTCTCATAATTTTTGAGTATGCCCTGCAATTAGAAAGCCGCGTTTAAACGATCCAAAAATGCGCCCCAAATTACTACGAAGAAATGGCATGTTTAGAGTTATATTTAGGACGCATATTGTGTATTATTTTTTATCGAATGCTGTATGAGTTTCTTAATGCGAATTCTTCAAGCCGTATTTCCTACCTACTTATCTCGAAAATTATACATACATATGTACATAGTATGTACATATGTGAAATACAAACGTCACCATCCACGTAAGTTTTTTCAGGGACTTGGCGCGTGCACAGTTGTTAAAAAAATGTGTATTAAACTAAAATAAAATAAATTTAAAAGTTTTGATAAACAATTTTAAGTAATCAACATTTGCTTTTCACTCAATAAACAACGTTTATAGATATTCGTGAAAATATGTATTTTTACTATTTATTATCTAAAATTTAATATGAACAAGTAATTTTTAAGCAAAAAAAAAAAAACAAAACCGACTTCAATTCTCATATAAAAATTTAGGAGTGCCGTTAATTTTTTTATGATCTAATGATTGGATCTAAGTATGGGACCACCTCTGAGACACTACCTTTCCGATGCAAAAAGAATTCTCAAAATCGAATACATAAAAAAAATATATATATATTCCGACGAACTGATAACCTCCTCCTTTTTTTTGGAAGTCGGTAAAAAATAAGCCGGTGGTCATGGTCATCGCATTCTATTACCTATTCTACCAAATTTCCAACCAGTAAAGAATTACAATATCGAATCTATGTAAGTATGTATGCAGGAAGACCCTTCTCCGCTTCTTTAAGAAAATAAAACCTTGCCTTTCGTGTTTTCAGTTGAATAACTTTTGTGAGCTTTAATGGGACAAATCATATATGTAATACTTCTATATTGGAAGTAAGCTAACTTCTCAATGTGTAAGCATTCCGAAATCAAAGCGAGACATACCTTGTTTATACCTACGCAAGAACCGCATTAACAAAAAACCGATTTTACTGAACACATATTACTTTCTAGAGTTTATACCTGTGTCTTTATAGCGCACTCGCTGAAACCGTATTCAAAAGTAAACAAAATTTGCTGTTTATTATTCGATATTTCTTTAACAAATACTTTGCACGGTTCACCGAAATAGAAGCGAACAATAATTCAAATTTATTTTAATAATAATTAAAATTTAAGACGGGCATCAGCCTATTTTCACTTCGCGTCAAATGAGTGATGTGTTTTTACCTGTTTTCTAACCGAAGTGAGAAATAAAAAACCGATTTGAAAACTAATTCGAGTCAGTACACTTTTCAATTTCAACGCGCTTTGAAATTCAGTTTATTACCTTGTTTATACCTACGCAAGAACCGCATTAACAATAATATGATTTGACTGAACACATATTTCTTTCAAGCATTTATGCCTGTGTTATTATAGCGCACTCGCTGAAACCGTATTCAAAGGTAAACAAAAGTTATTATTTTTATTCGATATTTTTTAAATTATTAATTGGCGCGGTGGACCGAAATGGAAGAGAACAAGAATTCAAATTTCCTATAATAACAATTCAATATTTAAAACGGGCTGTATAAAGAAAACCAGCCTTTTTTCACTTCGCGTCATATGAGTGATGTGTTTATATCTGTTTTCTAACCGATGTGAGAAATAAAAGAGCGATTTGAAAACAAATTTGAGTCAATACACTTTTGAATTTCTGAGCGTATTGAAAGTTGGTTTATGCTTCCGTTTTAAATCACAGCGAACTAGGTCAAAGCGCTTTATGTGTCGGTATAAACAAGGTAAGAGTCTAGTACCATTTTTGTCAAGGTATTGTGTACTTGAGTACCGTTTTTGTATATGTGTTGTGTACATGTTTATTTATAAATGTATGTGTTCCTTTTCTTTCGTACGTGTTTATTGATATATCTGTACTGTAGTGTTTTCGGACGGTACTAGCTCTTACTGCCAATATAGGAGTATTACATATATGGTACAAATAGACATATAATTTCCAATATTTACTGAGTAAAATAAATCGAAAATTTTAAATTGGCCTAATATCATCTATGTATATGCA
Source organism: Rhagoletis zephyria (assembly GCF_001687245.7). Classification (NCBI taxonomy): domain Eukaryota; kingdom Metazoa; phylum Arthropoda; class Insecta; order Diptera; family Tephritidae; genus Rhagoletis; species Rhagoletis zephyria. The sequence goes on from NW_016158477.1 coordinate 92,846, forward strand.
TTAGGGTTGTACTCAAAGCCGTAGGTTTTTACTCTTCAAATTCACAACAATTGCGCTGGCATGACCGTATCGTATGGATAATGATGCTCTGGTGAAAAGATCCTTCAACTAGTGCCCATGGATGGACAACGCAAGCATATATACCATGTACAGAGGCACGCACTGGCGTAACATCGCAAAGGAAGAGGCAACTGTAAAATATGGCGAACAGAAGATCTTTTATGAAAATATGGATATATTATCTTTATAATTGTAAAATCGTTGATATTCAAAGGAATAAAAAATATCCCTTCAATCCATTGTCCTTCGCATCTTTAAGGAGTGTGAAAAACGTTAAATAATATCAATATTACCGACTTCATCTTAATAGAAGGAGTTTTTAGAAAGTAATATTTAGTAGGTATCCCTATTAGAGTTATTTCCAGTTGCTTTCTTTTATATTTGTAATCCTTGCTCCTTTAATTTGGAGTGACATACAATTTTGAACCCATACATAACAAAAGCACAGCGTCAGTGATGCGATTAAGTAGTATTTATATATTTTTTAAATTTGTTTCTCGCCGTTAAAAATAGGGCATCCCTTTTACTCCATCCAATGCGCGACTGTGGTAATAGTTATGATTCGGTGTGAAAGTTTGGCATGTTTGCTATTGCTTTCTTTTGAACAAAGCTACACATTAAAGTTAATTGAATTAATTGCCAAAATTTGGAAGTGATTTCTAGATAAATGCAAGGTTAGCAAGATCACTGTTTATATGTGAGTACTCGAAAAAAAATAACCTCCAATGTCAAATGGTAATTACTACAAACCCTGTTTCAGAGATAACTAGGAATGCATCAGATCAAATGAGTAAACAGAAACGATACAAATTGTGTTAAACGAAATGGCAGATAGTTTTGTAAAAGACGATGCCAACCTCACAGCCACAGATACAGCAGATGAGATGAACTCATCTTTGACAGAGCTGGGCATCGGATTGCCCATTTCTCCGATTAGTACTAAGGTACTAAGAAAACTTCGCACGGCTTTCGAAATAATTTTAAATTACATTCACACCGATTTTGGCGGGGCAGTACCGATTTTGAAAAAATTGCCCCCTGAATATAATTTTTTTTAAGTTTTTATAATTACTTGTTAGTTTTTTTTAATGAAACGATTCTAACTGGAATTCGATGAAATTGTAAAAATAATACATATCCCCCGAAAAAATCATGTATATGAAAAATATAAGACATTTTAGCTTTCTTTGGCTATTCCACTTTCGATTATTTAGTGTTTTTTATTTTATTTTTTATGAATGTGTAGGTCGTTATCTAACAAAGACCATGTATGTCAAAATTTCAAAACTTGTACAAAAATTTGTGAAATTGGACGGAGTTTCATCAAAATTTTTTAATCAGCTTTTTAATTATATTTCTTAGAAAAATTATGTGTACCGTTAATTTTTGGTAGTTTTTTTTTTTTGGGGGAAGGCGTTGCTCATTTTCTTCATACAGAAAAATGCGCGATCAAAAAATTACAGTAAATCAACAGTAAGTCCAAGCTACTTCAAACTTGCACTTTATTACATGTATGTACTAACATTTAATGGACTACAAAACTGCATACTCAAAACAATTTTAAAAAATCTGATTAAAATGTTTAAAATCTTGATCAACATTTGTTAAAATTCGTCGAATTTTTATAAATGGTCCCCAGTTTGAAATTTTGATTTAGATGTGTTTTTAGATAGTAAGTTATATTTTCATAAAAAATAAGAAACATTTTTTAATCAAAGAAAAGTAGTAAAAACTTGCAAAAATGTTTATTCCCTATTTATATTCTCGCCACCGTATATCTTATGTGTACATATGTTTGCGATCATTTTTCAAGATTTTTCTCCTTGTTTTGTTTTAAATAAAACTGTATTAAAATATGTTGTGTCTTTTCCTTCTAAAAACAAAATTGTTTGTCCGGATTCAATGCTTTAGAAATGTACCGATTTTTTGACCACAGAAATCTGGTCACCGTACATATATGTATATGTAAAACATTTTATTTAGCAATCTGAGGAAAATAAGTGAACTCATGGCCAACCAAGCACGCTTTAGAAGCTTTTTGAGGATGAATTGCCTGCAAAAAGTCCTCGACTCATCTCTAACGAGAGAGAGTATTCGCTTAACAAAACGGGGAACCCCGTTTCGCATCGCAGCCAACGAAAATTTTTATTTTATTTTTTAAACGTAACTAGTCGCTTTTTATACCCATTCGGGAATAAAGGGGAACAATTAGACTCTTCATAGGACATACTCGAACAAAAACGAACAGTTTCTTCCATATAAAGAGATCAAAAGTGGTATTAGTCGCAAGTTCCTTTGCGATTGCTCCCGGAGTCATCCCGGATTAATCGCATTTTTTGCAGGAACGGACATGTTCTTACACATGTACACATACCTACACATAAATATGTACTGCTATTAGGCAATTTCCAATCTCCAATTGCCGACAGTAGAGTGCATCGACATTTTAAACAAATCAATTTTGTTCTGCTCAACTCAGCTGGTGGAAACTTTTTCTAAAACATACTTTTTTGTTTCGGATTTATTTTCGCATTACTAGCTATATACATATATACATATGTATGAAAGCATGTTACATTAAAGTTGTTTGACAATTTGCAAAATATTCCAGTGCATTGAAGGAAAAATACTGCACAATAACAATTTACTTCGAATTGCAACAATGGCCTGTAAAATGGTTAAATATTCTAGACTACTTGCAAGTAAATGCTATGTGATTAAATGCAATACTCTCACATGTATACGTATGCAAGTACAAACATACATATGTATGTTAGTGCGATAGCGTGAACGTTGTTTGTTATCGTTTTTATTACAAAAAATTCTTAGAAAATAAATACATATAATAAATACATATTTATGTACATATGTACGTAAGTTTCCTTGGTTAAGGACTTCTCTGAATTTGATATTAGTACCGTTCATGTAATCTCTAGTAAAAAGTTATCCAGTAACTTGCCAGTAACCTAATTTCAGAGAATTTGACAATATTCGCGATCAAAGAAATATAAAACAAGTAATTTTTAAGCAAAAAACTATAATAAATTCCCATATAAAAATTTAAGATTACCGTTAATTTCATTATGATCCAATGATATCTTAAAAAAAATAATGATAGAAATCGGCTAACGTGGTCCAAAGTTATGCGGCAACATACATAAAAAAATATTCCGCCGTATTGATAGCCGCCTCCTTTTTTGAAGTCGCTTAAAAATATATAGTATGGGTTATGGGATTATATATTTTTTCCAATTTTACAACAATAAAATTCTCTAGAGAATCATAATTTTTAACCGGATGGTGTAAACCCCAAAAAGAAATTAAAAAAAATTACCGGTACAATTCTTGCACTCCCGTAATAAAAAGAGGGAGACCGAGATCCGTTAGCGCGAAGAGCTGAAAAGAGCCGAGCTGGCATCCAAGTGCATCAGCAGGATGACACAGAGATATAAAAGGTAATTTTGAGGCAAATGAGCTGGCCCTGTACCGCAAAAGCCTACTTCATCGAACTGGCAAACATACATTGAGAAAAAAAACAACCAAAAATTGGTTAATACATATTACCAAATTCAAACTTGAAAAGGAATCAACGTGATTTTTTTAGTTAATATTTATGTATTAACAATGCCTTGGGTAATATTTTCAACAATGATTTGGTAATATTAACCCCATTTTTGTTTACATTAAATACATTTTTGGTTGCCGATTTTTTCATGCGAATACGCCAATGTTCTGCACTTCACAGATCCCTTTTCATAATACCTCTGACGGGATTTGAATCCGCATATTCTGAAAGTTATTCAGCTACAACCGCTTTATAAATGTGTCTTCAAATATTCAACTAAAAGCAATTCTTTTCGTCGTTTGATTTAGTTCTGCAATTTACAGATGCTTTTTCGTAATTAAGAAAAACCAAACACAGAAAAAAATAAAAAAAATATTTATTACCGCTTACGAAATTGGAAACCGAACCCGCTGGAAGCCAACAAATACCAAAAAACTCCTCAAATGTGTTTACAAATGTTCAACTCGAATCACATTTCTTATAATCGTCAGTTTTGGCCTTGATGCGACAAAGTAGGTGCAACGCACTCATTCTTCTAAAACGCCCTATACTCATGGTAGTTGTTGGAGTCGCCTCCATTCCTTGCCTAATGGAAACACATGAAGGTAGCATGGGCTATCCACAAAACGACTCTGTCGAAACTGAAGGGTCGAAGAGGAAATCGAAAACGTTGCAATCTTTCTCTGCCACTGCTCAGGATTAACGGAACACAGCTTTATAAACATTAGCTAGGAGTCTTACGGAACATTGCAAGAATAAGGGCGAATTCCTCTAAGAAAAACTTTGGCGACCTGCTGATCAACATCCTCTACCCTATTCACAAAAAAAGACGAACCCGCCATATGCGCCGAATGGCACAGAATCAGTTACTTCTTCTTATTCTTATTTGGCTCTGTAACCACCTAAGCGATTTTGGCTAAGTTCAACAAAGCACGCCAGTCGTTCCTTTTCCGTGCCAACTGACGCCAATTGTAAATGCCAAGTGAAGCGAAGTCCTTCTCCGCCTGGTCTTTCCATCGCAGTGGAGGCTTCCCTCTTCCACAGCTACAACCAGCGGGTTCCCAGTTGAATGCTTTCAGAGCTGGAGCGTCGGTGTCCATTCGAACGACATGGCCAAGCCATCGGAGAGGCTGTATTTTAATTCGTTACACCATGTCCATGTCGTTGTAAGGCTCATACAGCTCATCGTTCCATCGTCTGCGGTACTTGCCGTCGCCAACGCGTAAAGACCTGTAAATCTTCCGCAAAATCTTTCTCTCGAATACTCCAAGAGCCGCCTCATCGGTTGTTGTCGTTGTCCATGTTTCTGCGCCATATACCAGCACAGGCATGATGAGAGACTTATAGAGTGTGGTTTTCATACGCCGAGAGACGACTTCACTCCTGAATTGCCTCCTCAGTCCAAAGTAGCACTTGTTGGCAAGAGTGATTCTGCGTTGGATTTCCATGCTGACATTATTATCGGCGTTAATGCTGGTTCCCAAATAAACGAAATTCTCTACTTTCTCGAAATTATAACTGTCAACAGTGTCGTGGGTGCCAAGGCGTGAATGTGCTGACTGTTTGTTTGATGACAGGAGTTACTTCGTCTTGTCCTCGTTTACCACCAGACCCACTCGCTTTGCTTCCTTATCCAACTTGGAAAAGGCAGAACAGACTTCGCGGTTTTTGATATCGATGTCATCGACATAAACGGCCAAATTTTTTCTGCCTTTTCCAAGTTGAATATGGAAGCAAAGCGAATAGGTCTGTAGGGGAGTGAGGGTATGGTGGGTATGGTACCCACTGGTGGTAGCAGAGAAATACGAAGGCCTGCCATGCGATGGAAAGATCAGGTGGACATAGACTTGGCTTCACTTGGCATCTTCAACTAGCAAGAGCAAAGGCTGGCACAGAAGAGAAGAGGCTGGCATACTTTATTTAACTCGACCAATGACAAACGGCAGAGAAGAAAAAGATTCATACATATGTATGTATGCGTGTTTGTACATATGCAGATTGCATTGTCTTTTTTAAACACCAGGACGCAAGCAAGTTAGTGAAGGTCAGACAAGGAGGTGTGCATTCCAGCCACAAGTGACTGTTTCTCGACATTAATTGCAACGCAAAAATCAAATGTTCATGAAACTGACAAAACTAAATAAACACATACAAAACGCATATTATGCAAATTATGCTATGACGTTGATTTATATACATACATACATATGTATATATGATCTTATATGTCATCTCGTCAAGTGCAATCAGAGCGCATCTTCAAATTAAATTAATAGAACACCATTAACTGCGACTTGCCTACATAAATTTCTATTAAATTTGTGAGAGCGGAAGAATAATCCAGAACTATCCAGCGATGAAAGATACCTACATCTATCACTCTCTACGAAAAGTACCATAGATACATACATATGTATGTCTATACAACCATAAAAAATGTATATTTTTCCATATGAAGTTGATGACAACTTCAATCACATTGGAGGGCATCCCTTTGTTGCCTGGAACTACAACGCCAATGTTGCCCTCCCCTGCACCATATGCATGTACATATGTATATACATACATACATACATATGTGCATACCTACATACGTATAGTATAATTGACAGCCCATTCATGCTGCAGATTTGTATACATTTGCATATACAGTAATTCGAAGCGAAATCCGTACGGGGAACAAAACATATTTATTCGCGTATACACAGACTAAGGTCAATTGAAATATGGACCAAGGAGAAAGGCCTGGGTGTTAACTCGGGCAAAACTGACCTGGTGCTCTTTACCAGGAAGTAAAAAATTCCCTCAATACAGCTCCCTGTCATAGGCAACAAGATTTTGAAGCTAGTACTGGACAAAAAGCTGAACTGGGGACAAAATGTACAAGAGCGTGTTACAAAAGCAACAGTAGTGGACGTAGATGGAGGCTGTCCCTTAGCATCATGTATTGGGTATACACGGTGGCCAGGTCTCAACAGGATATCTACAACTGAACCACTTCAAAAGGTGCAAAGAACTGTGATGCTCTGTCCACAACTCCATCGGAGGCTATGTGCGTATTGCCCAATATTTTGCTAATTGAAATTGTTGGAAAACAATAAGCGGGGTGTGTTGCCTTGAGGCTGAGGAAACTACCAGGCTGGAGAGACACTCAGGATGGCCATAACGCAATTCTAAAGAACGTAAATATACCGGACACGGATTACTGTGCAACAAGTCTGAACTTCACAAAGTGGTATTCCATTCCATTGCAGACATAAAATTCTGGACAAAAGGGGCTCCTGATGAAAAGTGATCACTCCGGAATATACCAGGCAATAAAAAGGCAGATGAACTTGAAAGAGAGGGCACATCCGCTCCACTACCTGCAAGCTCATTTTAAGGGGCATATCTCTTGAACTAGCAAAGGACAGGGCGGCTAGCCTCACCACTTGCAACAATATGAAGCCTACGTGGCCAAAGTATCTGCTCATTCTGAACAGAGGGGACCTAGCCACAGCTGTGGGTCTGCGAACAGGCCATGTTGCCATCGGAAGGCACGCGGAGAGGTTAGTCCTGCTCTAAGCGAACATTTAGACGCTGAGTGAATTGAAAGATAACGACCGAGTGTGCGAAAGTGTAATCGTTACATCATGATTGCAACGATAAAGCAACTGTGGTTGGACGACCAGTGGGCAGAAAACTTAAAGGTGTAATTTTTTTAGTTTTAAAGTTATAAAAAAGATGAATGTAAATGGTTTGGTGTACGAGTTTCACTTGGAGCTACTGTATATACATACATATGTACACACATTTTATTTTTTTTTTTATTCTATGCATACAAATCTGTTTGCCCACTTTTGTTTATTATTGCCTACTTTTTTGCAATTTACCAGGCTGTGTATCGTATAGCGAAAAATTATAACAAATAAAAAAGCTATGCGCGGTATTTTTCCATACGCATACACAACACAGATCAATTGCACCGGGCTTCTGGAACTTTACCAGCCACCAGGCGTACCAAGAAAGAAACAAACACTTCTTCTCTACACACACATGCTAGATACTATGTCCATGCAATCATTTGTGAGCATTTTGCTGAAATTGCACAATGAAAGTGAACCCGGTTAGCTAGCAGCGCAATTAGCCACCCGGTCGCAGCCAATCTCAGCTAGCGACGAAACGCATTTCTAGAAGATTCCTGAATGGCGAGCAACCGCGCATGAGTGTCAGATCCAAATAATCTAAAAAAAAAGTGGAGCAACAAAGGCCCGTCGTTTACAACAGATGGTAGTAAAATGAGAACAAAACAAAAAGCATGAAAACATAAATAAAATGGTCAGGAAGTGGAGTTCAGAAAATAAGGGAAACAGTAGTACGTATTTACCATTTTACCATTTGAAAAACTGTATGTTTACACAAAGTGGTATATTTGTATGTACTTATGTAAATAGGTAGTGAAATAGAGGTCACACCTACATATCTATTTATTTATCTCCCTCATTTTTGCCCTTGCTTGTTGTTTTTGTTTTTATGTTGACAGGCAAAGGGAAAGGCAAAAAGTAAATAAACAAATAAAAAGTATAACAAGAAAGTGATTGCAAAAAACCTTGTAAAAATAACAACATATCTATTTACTAAATATTCGATGAGCTCCAAGGAACTTTATTCGATACGAGAATGGGCGCCTTTAACGGATGTAATGGAAAAGATACCTGTGCATACGATACGCTCACTTGGAATTTTTCCGGCCGATTTGAATATAACTTGCGTCGATGCAATTACAGAGTTTTTGGCACTGGGTAGTGATGCTGGCATAGTTTTATGGTATGATCGGTACACCGGCGAACTGCAGAAGTTACGCACAGAGGTGAGTAATCCCAATTCTTGTTTTCGAATAGTCGTCGTGAAGCATTTGATCCTTGTACCCCAACTCCCAAAAAAATTGCATAAATGACTCATACTTAAAAAGGATACACCCATTTTTTGTGATAGAAATATTTCATGTTTAGTATGTATACATTTCTAATACCTTACATTCTAATCCTTCTTTTCCCCCTCCCGCAAGTTTGCTGCACGCATTACCTGCGTGAAAATTGTCGATTCGGTTGAATATATGGTAGCAGCGGGCAATGCTAGTGGCCAAGTAAGCGTATTTCAAATACAAAAGCAACTACCGCCAGATCTGAATTTAGTGGCTAAATCATGAGTTAAATTTTCCCCGAACCGGCTCACTTTTCACTTTTGGTTTCCATGGTTTTATTATGGGCGGATGACAAATTTTCGGGCTTCTTTTCTTTTAGGCGAAACTCAGGATAAGGCAGATTATGTACTTGGATGTGAATGGCATCAAGACAAAAAGGGGGCGTATCACAAATTATACGCATTTCCACTAGCGAAACGAACCAAAAATCACATGTCAACGTTAATGCGCCTTTAAAAAAATGAAATCGCATTTTCGGTTGCCAACTTGTCAATCAAAGTTGACAATCTGCCTCAAAAATCAAAAATTATTGATTTTTCTCCAACCTGACGAACAACTTGACGAAGGTTTGCCAACTTGCCCACACACGGCTTATTTACCACCAAGTTGTATCGGTTGGTCAACCGGTTGGCCGATAAATCAATGCATGTGTAGGGCCTTTGATAGCCATTGTCTAGCGCTAATACGCTATTATGTTGCAGAATACCAGAGGTCGTCTTCGGCGTTGTAAAATAGAATATGCGCTGTGATTGGCCTAGGATTCTAAATCGCAATAACATTATCGATGTTTCGAAAAATTACATCGATAGTAGTTCGACGTATCGAATTAAAACATCGATGTTATTATAGGAAAACTTGCTGATTTTTTCTTATCTTATTTACATATGTACATTTATTAATTTAGGATTTTTATAAAAAGTACTTATTTATCATACGCTCCCTTAAAATTTTAAGACGCACACAAAATGAAATGGTTAAATATTAGTAAAAATTAGTAAACATCGATGTTTTGATTTGAAATCGGATTCATAAAAACATCGACGAACATCGATGCTTGAAGCCACGACCATCGCTATTGCTCGATACATCGATGTCTTTTAACATCCCTATCTAAGTTGAATTAAGAAGTGAAATTGCTTTAGCATAAAAAAGTTTGGACTTTCGAGATAAAATTGTGCTATATATTAAATTTGGTGAGTGCTCTTTATCTATATTATGAGTTATTATTAATAGTAGTATTAAGCTAAAGGTTATATTTAGTTATAAAAGTGAATGTTGGCTTCGTGTTTGTTACATTTGTATGTATGTACGTACATACATGTTCGAAATTTATAGCAAATGTTTTTTGAGTGAGTTTAAAGTAGTGTAGTTTGAGTGGTTGTGTTGTAAGTATGTAATGTGAAATAATTTGCGACTCATAATTTAAGTGTTTGCAAGGAAAATAAGAAGTGGAAATTTCTGTACAGTCGAATCAATAAATTTTAGGTACCGCAATTTTTTTGCAAACGGGCATCTGCTTTTTAATTATTTTATTTATCGCAAATTTTTTATAAAAATATGGTTAATTCTACGACAAAGAATCCACAAATCCGAGCTCTAAACTTTGTGCTTTATCTATATTACCAGAATACTTTCACTTGCGACTCATAATTCAAGTGTTGGCTAAGAAAAATAAGAAGTGGAAATTTATGTACATATCAGTGATGGAAAATGAGTGTGCATTGTGCCATTTTCGGCCTTTAGTAAGCAGCCGGCACCTTAAGCACAATCGATTGATTTTCGGCACTATTTTGGCGTATTTCAGCCGCGAATTTTAAATTTAAGAGTTATATTTAAATACAGAAGTGGAAATTTATGTAATTTATGTACTACCAACCAGTCACCTTTTAATCTAATAAATTAAACTAAAATTGTTTATTCTTAATTACTTGCAGATTAACTCGCGTGAAGACAGCGAGACAGTGGGTCTTATGCATAAAAAGTGAGCTTAAGCTCAGACTCAAANCAGTCACCTTTTAATCTAACAAATTAAACTAAAATTGTTTATTCTTAATTCCTTGCAGATTAACTCGCGTGAAGACAGCGAGACAGTGGGTCTTATGCATAAAAAGTGAGCTTAAGCTCAGACTCAATTTTTGCACTGCAAGGGTGAGCTCAAGCTCAAGAATTTGTACTGAAAATCGAGTCGGAGGTTAAGCTTAAGCCCAGTGAAGCAGCACAAATTATAAGCCTTTCAGCAGCGAATTTAAAACTTAAGGATTTAGGTAAGAAAAATTTACAGTAGAACTCATTGTAGCTAGTAAGTAGAACTCATCTGAAATTTATGTATGTACTACTAGCCTGTCACCTTTTAATCTAATAAATTAAACAAAATTTTTTTAGAATTGTAATTGAAATGTATATAACTAAATTTATATATTTTTTATATATTATAGTTTGTTTAAATAAAACTGTATTAAAAATGTCACCTGCCTGTCACCTTTTAATCTCAGAATTCCCGTCGTTGCTAATAAATTAACCTAATTTTATTTATTTATGGTTCTCTGCAGATTTAACTCTCGTGAACCAGCAGAAATTTGGGACATTACAAATTTGCAATAAAATTAATTTTTCTTCATGAGTCGCAAAAGGCCACTTGGCGAAAGCAGCAAAGAAGGTGAATGNTGAAAATCGAGTCGGAGGTTAAGCTTAAGCCCAGTGAAGCAGCACAAATTATAAGCCTTTCAGCAGCGAATTTAAAATTTAAGGATTTAGGTAAGAAAAATTTACAGTAGAACTCATTGTAGCTAGTAAGTAGAACTCATCTGAAATTTATGTATGTACTACTAGCCTGTCACCTTTTAATCTAATAAATTAAACAAAATTTTTTTAGAATTGTAATTGAAATGTATATAACTAAATTTATATATTTTTTATATATTATAGTTTGTTTAAATAAAACTGTATTAAAAATGTCACCTGCCTGTCACCTTTTAATCTCAGAATTCCCGTCGTTGCTAATAAATTAACCTAATTTTATTTACTTATGGTTCTCTGCAGATTTAACTCTCGTGAACCAGCAGAAATTTGGTACATTACAAATTTGCAATAAAATTAATTTTTCGTCATGAGTCGCAAAAGGCCACTTGGCGAAAGCAGCAAAGAAGGTGAATGTAATAAAATAACCTATTCCGTGGTGGAAAAAGATTTACGATCGTCGTGCATGATCAAATACAAAAGGATGTGGAGGAGATGTCGTCTCTATTTGTCGAGTTATCAAGATACATTCACTTTACCTTGATGAAACGTTGGGAACAAGAAAACTTTGAACCCATAAATTTTCTTGACTGTTATTACCAGTTGATGCTAAAGAAAAAAGCGAAGTATACAATAGACCAGGAGTATAATATGCTGCGAAAAAACCTCAAGTTGTACGATAGTTCGTATCGGTCGAATTTATTTGTGGAAAACGCGAATAAACTTCTGACTATATTCCATAACAATATTTGGATGCTGAAGAAATACATTTGCCGACAAAACAGCCTGCAACCAAATTGCGCAACAACTGGTACCAAACAAAGAAGAGAAAACGTTAATCTGCATCGGATCAACATACATTGCTGCGAACTCGACAAAAACAACGGCATGCAGATATTCTGATGGTTAATGAATTCAGAACAACCAAACTTTTCGCAAAATGTTACAACGTAAACCTGACGTCCAAATCGCCCACAGGCTGCAGTTTTGCCAAAAATGTGGTACTTGCTGGAATCGAGACGTCAATGCTGGGAAAAACATTCTCTACCTGGGAGAATGTATCATTAAAAAATAAGAAAAACATCTCAATTTTTCAAAATAAGATGTCATTATTTCATATATGGCGAAAAATATGTACATCTGACTGGCAACAGTTTAACTTTAATTAGTTATCATAAATACGACTGCACGTGACCGTTGAATAATTATGTACAAGCTAATGACTGTATGAGTTTCTTAATGGAAATTCTTCAAGCCGTATTTCCTACCTACTTATCTCGAAAGTACATATAGTATGTACATATGTGAAATACAAGCGTCACCAACCACGTAAGTTTTTTTCAGGGACTGCATTTAACTGGCGCGTGCACAGTTGTTGAAAAAATTTGTATTAAACTAAAATAAAATAATTTTAAAAGATAAATATTAAAAAATAAAATGTTAATAAGCGACAATAACACTGACAAATACATAAATTTAAAAGTTTTTATAAACAATTTTAAGTAATCAACTTGAATAACAGTTTCACAAAATNGTTTGACAATTCAGTTTTCATTTTACCGCGCCATCTACATTGGGTACAGATCAGTCTAAATGGCTTGATGCCATTTTGAAAGTGATATATTAAGCCTTGGTTTACACTGGACAATATTGTCAAGACAATTATGTCAAAATGATGTGTTTGTTGTATGCTCGTTATGGTGCAATGTGGGAGTAGTCTCCTTTGACTACATAAGGCAGGATTAGAGGGGAATAGAAACAGTATTTTTTTTTCATTGGACAATATGCTTGCCGGATGACGCTTATGGGAGTACTCCCTTATTGCTCGTTTGGGAGGAATGTGCAATGTTTTTCTGGTTGACTCCCTTATTGCCCATTTACGGGGTTTGTTGGAGGTTATTCCCACAATACACAAGGGAGTACTCACCGAGCAATCTCATGATGCTACCAAGTTCTACTGGGAAGCTATTGAAATACATATTGGCATACACTACTTCTTACATATGTATGTACATTAGGGTGGTCCAAAAACAGCAAAGTCGGAATTGTAATGCTCTCACCCCCTAGGATAGAACAATATCGAAAAAAAGTATACCCCTATTTTTATTTTGAAATCAAAAAATATTTAGAGGTCGCTCTAAGCGCTCAAAGTTTTCCATGTATTTTTATATGGGAAAAATAAAATTTTTCGTAGAAATGCTACAGAATTCTTGAAAATCAATATTTTTTGATCGGAGAACGTTGGTTCTCTTCAGGATACTTTCAATAATAATAGCCAATTGTTTATTTAACCATTTTTTCATCGCAACTATAATTTATAGGTCCGCCAAAAACCCACAAAAACCCCGAAGAATGCTATGGGGCAGTCATGCCCAGCAGATAAACAGAGTTTTCTGGTAGAAAATTGTTGACTTTTAACTATTCTATACCATTTCTACTAAAAATTGTTTTTCCCCATATAAAATACATGGTAAAGTTTGGGCGCTTTGATTTCAAAATAAAAAAAAATAAGGATATACTTTTTTCGGTATAGAACAATCCTAGGGGGTGCGAGCATTAGAATTCCGACTTTACTTCTTCTACATGCATTTTTCGTGGGCCACCCTAATGTACATACATACATACAATAGAATCGTGCAGCACTGGTGGTNATAAAATACATGGTAAAGTTTGGGCGCTTTGATTTCAAAATAAAAAAAAAAGGATATACTTTTTTCGGTATAGAACAATCCTAGGGGGTGCGAGCATTAGAATTCCGACTTTACTTCTTCTACATGCATTTTTTTGGGCCACCCTAATGTACATACATACATACAATAGAATCGTGCAGCACTGGTGGGGGATATGATTGCTTTGAGCTGTTTTGGGGAACGCGCAAACGCCGGCTGGTTATGAGCATAAATAGGAGCGTTTGGCGCATTGAGAGTTCATTAGTTGAAAAACCGCCAAACTGAGCTGAGCTGTGAGTAAAAAGCAATTTGGGAGTCGGCAACAACAATACAGAAGTTCCTGGAAGAATTTAAAAAACAAAACCTAAAAAGAGGAGGCCAGACTACCAATTATATATTTTGCAAATACTGAGATAAACAACGCAAAAGCGTAAATATTTTAAGCATTTTAATAAAATTATTTCAAAAAAGACTGTAATAACCACCGCAATTTTTAGAAAATTGTTTTTGTGCGATTTCTGTAATTTAACATTTAAAAAGGCATCAAAGCACAAAGTGCCAGCAATAAAAAACAGACTTTAAATTTGTTAAACAAAAACCAAAGCAAAAAAGTACTATTTCAACATGAAAGTGGACACTGCTAGCTTGGAAGTCATTTCGCCGAAAGTGCAAATCAGCGACCATTACATCGAAACCGATTATGAGTATCAGACATCGCATGTCAGACACACCGCAAATGGCAAAATTCAGGTAAGTGGCAAAAATTAAAAAACAAAAACCCTAATAAAAAACGGGCGTGTGCGAAAAGTGGGAAGAATTTGAATGAAAAATAAGAAAAATGTATTTTCCTATAAAAGCGAAAAAAATTGTATACACAGTTGATTGATGATTTCATAGTATTAGGAAAGAGGTGCAACTTTCTTACATCCATAGATACGTATGTATGTATGTAAATAAAAAAATGTAGGTTCATAAATACATATGTACATACATAAGTAAGTGCATAAATATGTACGCATGTAAATAATGATTTTCAGCCATAATTTTGTTGTTTGCCATTTATTGATTTTCTTCCACATTTTTATACATACTTATCTACATATGTATGTATGTACAAATGTATGCATGTAAAAATTGTGTATTGCTGGAACATTTCCAGAACTGAACAAATATGTATATATGTTTATATGAATATGTATAAAACTATATAAATGTGTACACATGTATTTACTTACCCTGCTAAGTACGCACATCAGAAAAAGTCCTGACATCCATAGGTTTTCGGTAAAAAATTTATGATGTTTCTAAGATTTGCTGAAATTAAATGAAAAAGTTGTAAAAAATACTTTTTAATATATTCTTAGCCAAAATAGGTTAAATTTATAGTCATGTTTAGTTTTTTTATATTTGAATTTATAAAGCAAATCATGTACTTGAATAAGCTTTGGAAATTTAGATTTTAAACTGAGAAAAGATGAATTTAATTTTTTATTCGATTTTTGCTTTTTTTAATTAAACGATTTAAGTTGTTCATGAACCAGTATTTTTGATTTAATTGGTGAAATAATTAAAAAAAAACATAAAAAAAATAAAAATAAAAATAAAAAACAGTGCGCGTTTTGGTAATGTGGTTAGTTTTGTTTATTAAAATTATTAATATTTTTCTTAAAAAGAGAAATATATTAAAAGGAGAACGTTTAATTTTGGAATTTAATTAAATTTGCTAAATCCAAAAGAGGCAACGAAAATCCAATAAGGCTAAAATAATACGGGGTTTTGCTTTGCTTTAAATACGCAAAATGTTGTTTTTAAAGTTTTTCGAAATACTACTTGAAGAAAGTGGCTAAAAGAAGTTTTTTCTCTCTCTGCACACTAAAAAATTGGTTGTAAACTAACTGAGTTATTAAAATTTTCATAAAAAATAATTTAAGAATTTTGCCCTTCACTACATGCTGCTGAATTAAAACAAAAAGTTTAAGCAAGAATTTTTGAGTTGTTTAGTTAAACCTTTTATTAATTTTATGAAAAGTTGAATAACTCAGTCAGTTTTCAACCGATTTCTGAAAATAAACATTCGTTTTATTCGTTGTTAAACGTTCTTAAATGTTGTTAAACGAATACAACACCTTGTGAACTCCCCAACTTAACCGTCCGTTGTGTGAAAGTGTTTTTAATGGACAAACTACGACTTTGATGTCACTTACGCTTATTCAATTATAACTTTAAATAGTTTGGTGTTTGCGCTGAATTACTAATTGGGGATATTTAATACAAATTATTGTTTCTTTTTAATTGTTCGATTTTATAAAACCTTTTATTTTTAAAATACTTAAAATTTACCTTTTTTATTTTACACTTATTTTTATTTTATTCAAATTATTACAACTTTTATTTACTCAACTTTTTAATATAAGCATATTATAAAACATTACTTTTTTGCATTCAATTTGCTTTAATTTTGTCTCACTAGTATGTACATTTTTTTTTGCTATGTGACCTTCGCCTTTAAATTTTCATCACAATCCTTCCAGAAACTTCGAATTTTCCAACATATGTATGCATGATTGTATGTATGTTTTCTTATGATTATTATTATGTACAACTAATGTACATATGANCAGAAACTTCGAATTTTCCAACATATGTATGCATGATTGTATGTATGTTTGCTTATGATTATTATTACGTACAACTAATGTACATATGAACATTAGAGTGGTCCAAAAATGCATGTGAAAAAGTAAAGTGGGGACTTTTATTGCCGCCACCACCTAGGAATGTTCTATACCAAAAAGTATACCCCCCCCGCCCCCATTGCATTTTCTGCTGTTTTAAAAAAATTTTAGTATGAAAAAATGCTTAAATAAAAAGTTGGATATTAAAATTGGAAGTATGCTGAAGACAACCACAGTTTTCCGATCGAAAAATATTGATTTTCAAGAATTTTATACCATTTCTACGAAAAGTAGGTTTTTCCCCATATAAAATACATTGGAAAACTTTGAGCGTTTTGAGCACTCCCTAAATATTTTTTTGGTTTCAAAATAAAAAAGTGGGGGTATATTTTTCGGTATAGCACAATCACGACTTTACTGTTTTTGGACCACTCCAATGTACATACTTTTAGTCATACTAGATACAACTGTACATGTACCCTGCAGGGAAAGCTACTAGTTGTGAACTAGAATGCTATCAGTTTGCGTTTCAGCCCAACTAGTTCCCTTGGTATCCCTTTTCAATGTTAGCGATTGGTATTTTTAACATGGCAGTGTCATGGGAGATGTCAATTGTCCGCTCCTGCATCAGCACCTTATTTACTTTAATCACCTCCAGCGGACTACCTGAGATCTCAGAACCAGTGCTGCCGTTTTGTATTTGTTAGAGTAGTGAAAAACCTATTTTTTGGGGAGTATTTTGAAATGTTGGGGAATATACCCCTAATGCTTTAAAGATCCTTTAAACTTAACTTAAGGCCACTTAAAAGTTTAAAAGAAGTAGGTGTCCTGAAGAGTGAGGTGGAAATTATTGGGGCAGAGACCTAGACGTCTTTCTTAATGTCCAAGGACGGGGACAACATAATCGGAAATAGGTGGAGGGCTATTGTCCCAAATGCGTGCAAGTCATTGGACAATCTTCAAACTAAGTACGTCTTAACTAGGCAATGCAAGTCAACTAAATTATGTTGGCAAAAAACGCTCGGTAATGACTGGGAAGCTTCAGCCCTTCATTAAGCAAGTAGTATAGCACACATTTTTTGGAATTCCTAAGCATTCATTTCACGAGGCACAAGCCGGTCAATGCGATTGGAATACTTGACTGTCTTATTTGCCCTTCCTCTCTTTAAGAAAACGAAACTGCAGGCCCCTTTTTGGGCTTCGGTCCCAACTCCGCAAGTGCGGTATACATTTGTACTTGTTGTATAGCTTAAGAGTACAACTCCAAAACAAGCTTTTCAAGCGTGCAGCGCTCTATTCCGCTATAAGTTTTATATTACGGCTTGAGCGCCAAAAGCCTGAACGCCTGAAAAGCTTGTTGTGGAGCCCTATTCTAAATGCTCTTTCCTGCACGCGTTATGTGTTCGGACCAATAAACGAGCTTTTCCTCCAAGAGTGCAAAAGAGTTTTATACCCAATATAAATTCATCACTGCAGTAGTAAGTTTTAAATGATGGGACATTTTTAAGAAACTTAGATAAAATTTGAAAAGGAGAGTGAGATCGGAAATCATTCCAAGCAATGTGCTTTAACAGTGTAAAATAGTAGTATAATCGGTCCTTGGGGAGTACGAGACTATGAATAACAAAACAGTGGTAAATAACTCCTATATTAGTACTTTCAGCAACACTGATCAAAGCCAGAATCGGTAGTTTTCACTCGACGACACAGCCGACTTTTGTGAGGAAAGCAATGAACTGCATTTTAGTTTTAGTTTTGGCAATTCAAATACAGATGGACGCTGATCGTATAAGTTGTTCGAAATCGTTGTTCGCCGTCGCTTTAGTTCACATTAGTTAATGAACTAATATTTTTGCTGCCTAGTTTGGCATTTCACTGCACCCAGAAAAAACTCAGGAAAAATATTTCTCTCAACACATGATTTGGTAACTTTAACTAGTTCAGCTTTTCACTGCAGGGTTGATATGTCTATATGTACTTGTACAGAAATGCAGTACGATTTGTGCATGCGCATCATGATTCAATAATACAAGGTTCGATAAACTGACAGTTGTCCCTCTCGCACCGCTCCCTTAGCAGTGGCACCGTGTTGCTTCTTTGCAAATTTACATCGAAACAGTGTAGCTTTGGTGTTAAATAAAAGTATAAGCTTTTGTGCAATATGTTTATTTGTATATGCATATGAAGCATATTTAACTGATGAAAACATAAGCATTGGATGTTTACATCAATCTCATAGTAGTATTATTTTAATTTTGAGTCATTTTGCAGTTTTTATACGGCTAAATAGCATATAAATTACGTAATTCACGTAGATATATCAATATTACGTTCAACATTTCGTTTAAAATGCCAGATTTCCTGCAAATACATTAGAATTTACGAAAGGAATTTCACTACTAATTGCCTACTTTGCGTACTTTTCTACTACCATTTTCGAAACAAGGGATTGCATTCTTGCCCTTTCTCTGTCCTTCGTAAATGCAACCTTTTGTAAGGGAGTGTCAAACCGCAGCTGTCAATAATTATCTAACCTTGTATTATTGAATCATGCATGCGCATTATACATATGTACATACATATACACGTAGGTCTCTTTTTAGACGGTTTTTTTAATGCGGATTTGAATTTATATTTTTTCGCTGTTTGTATGTACTTACATATGTACACATGTATATAGATTTGTTTACCAATCCATATGTACATATGTATGCCTTTGCATTGTTTATAATCTGTTGATCCTTACCACACACATTGCTCAGTCAAAATAAGAAAATGTATTAAATCCAAACAGTGCAAGTGCGTCAAAGAGTAAGGAGAAAATTAACTAAAAACTGATGCAATAAAAAAATTCAGATATCGAACCCTAACCGCCCCAAAATAATGTAAGCGACATTTTTTTCAAAATTTTCTTTTGGATGCAGAAATATTTCTAGAGCATCTAGATGCATTTCTGCATCAAAAATAAAATTTTCAAGTTCAAGTGCGTTAAAGAGTAAGGAGAAAATTAACTAAAAACTGATGCAATAAAAAAATTCAAATTCTGGAATGCTTTGTTGAACTCGGCCAAAATTGCTTAGGCGGTTACATCGCCAAATAACAAGAAGATATCGAGCCCTAACCGCCCCAAAATAATGTAAGCGACATTTTTTTCAAAATTTTCTTTTTGATGCAGAAATATTTCTAGAGCATCTAGATGCATTTCTGCATCAAAAATAAAATTTTGAAACAAATTTCGCTTTACTTTATTTTGGCGGTTAAGACTCGATATACTTAGGGCCGGTTACTCAATGTCTGGTTAACACTAATCTGCGGTTAAACATCGTTATCGACGTCTTCGACTCCATAAATACAAGAGGGAGTCGGTAACGCCGATAACTATGTTTAACCGCAGATTAGTGTTAACCAGGCATTGAGTAACCGGCCCTTAATATAAGATACAATTCTCACTTTTTGCATTTATTTTTACTACGTATGTATGTATGTACAAATATACCTACAAAGAGAATAGTTCAAAACGCAATAATCCAGAGAAGCAAATGCAATATGTAAGAATAAATGTGTATAAATAAACCGCAGTAATATGAGCAGAGGCACGGCATCTTCTACCACTCGTCATGCTTCCGTAAATTCCAACGCACTCAGCAGAGAGATGACGCATGGGCATTAGGGCGCTAGTATATATATGTATGTGTATGTACTAAGTGTGTGTATTTTGTGTTGCTATTCATGTAACTACGTAATTATTGTTGTTGTTGTCAGTATTGCTTTATGTAAAAAATAAACCACAAATGCATAACAGCATACCCACCACTCAATTACTCGTCCTCCCCCTCCCCACCCCCCATCATGCAATAAACATCTACAGCGCATGCCTTCAATTAAAAGTGAAAATTGCCACTGGAAAAGCTTGGAATATTCCAAATGCATTTTTAGTTGTTTGTAATGGTGCTGTTGATGTGGGTGGTGTAAAGAAAAAAAAAAAAAAAATAGTATACAATAAGAAATGATCAGCTGTTGCTCTGTTACATACAACCGATTAGCACACATTCAATTCTACCACCCCACTGCGTTCTGCCAGCCGTGACGGCCAGTTCATGTTCAAGGTCGGTCGCCAGTTAAGTGAGACAGAAAAGCCAGTCATGTGCGCTCTTTTTTTGCAGCGAGTTGTTGTTCATTTATGCACATACATACATGCATACATACGTATGAAAAAATTTATGTAGTTATTTTATTTTTTTGCTGAGAAGTGGGCCAGTTTGAGTTGCGCAGGGGTGGAAAATTTGGCACGTTGGAAAATGTTAGTAGGACCGGCAAGATTGTGTACTGTGGGCCAATTCTCGTGCTATGAAATGGTGAAGTGAAAATAAAAAAATCCAATTTTTCGCTTTATCATTTCATTTTATCATTTTCAACGATTCTCAAACATTAAAAGTTTTTACATAAATTTTTATTTGGTAAATAATTTTTAGTAAAAGATAATGCTAGTACCGAACAAATAAGTTCGTTAAAATGCATGGTTACCAGCGAAGCCGGCTTCGGTAGCGGGACGGCTGCCGCCCTACCAAATCGGGGAATTCCCAGCGAGTTAGCTTCGCTGATGTAGGCTTTTTACATGATCGGAAATTTTAACCGCTCTGAAAACGCAACCAAAAAGTTGCTTTTTTCGAGTAATTCACTAGGGATATTCAGGCGTTAATGCGAAATGCAATTGCAACGGTGCGAAATGTGAAATTGCTAAATTTTATCAACAACAATACAACCGAAAATCTCGCATCAGTTATTGCATTTGCTTATGGTTTGTATAGAGTGAAATGCAATGAGTGAAGCAAGATTTTCGGCTGTGTTTGCTATTTCGCATTTCGCACCGTTGCAATGCTTTTCGCATTAACGCCTGAATACCCCTATTATCTGTACGAATCGCTTGCGTTTATTGGATTGTTGCGTCTTGAGAGGTACTAACCCTGCAAACCAAAGTTCTCGAAATCTTTACGAAATCTTTAAGAGCATCCAAATTCTGGAAAGATTTGTTTACCAATCTTAAAAAAATCATATAAAGTGGTTGACACGAGCTCGTAAAGAGNTTTCCGAAGAAATTCGGGCTATTCCGGCCGAAATGCTCGAAAAAGTTGCCCAAAATTGGACTTTCCGAATGGACCACCTAAGACGCAGCCGCGGTCAACATTTAAATGAAATTATCTTCAAAAAGTAAATGTCATGGACCAATCTAACGTTTCAAATAAAGAACCGATGAGATTTTGCAAATTTTATGCGTTTTTTTTTAAAAAAAAAGTTATCAAGCTCTTAAAAAATCACCCGTTACATATGTTCAAAAAATTATGAAAAATTTCCGAATTTCGTATATTACAAGATTTCTCTACTATTCAGAATACTCTGAAAGTATGGTTTGCATGCCACATGTGTACATAGTTATACGGAGTTATAACCAGGTTTTGCATAATATATGTAAGTACATACATATGTATGTAGATATGAGTTGAAAGTCTCTGCTTTCTAAAAGGTGTCAGGATGATAGGGTGAAAAAACCGGTTGTTTACATATACATATTTTTGGCCTAATCATCACTTAAAAATGAAGAACATTATTCAATATTTGCCATTTAAAAAGGTCCCCAAAAAAAGTGAAAGACGTAAATTCAAATGTCGTAGGTATTTTTAAGGGAAGTGTTTAATTGACTTTGCAAATATTTTTATAGACATAGACATCTACGCAAATACATATGTACACACATAAATAAATATTAATTAAGAAAAAAAAAAAATTTGCAATTTCTTCCAGAAGTTCGTCTAGCAAACCCATTTCCGGTAGCATTTTTTTTCATTAGTAAACAGGCGATTACGCCTTATACCATAGATATGCAAAACAACATGCGTTTGCTGCATAAATATTTACTATGAATATATGTATGTACATATTTACATACTTGCATACGCAGCTACAGACAAAAAAAAAACAATGTGTGGCTTTAATGGCATTCTCGTTGTTATCTTACCTAGACTTAAGTATTTAAGTAGATATAAAATTTTTGAAAAAGTTTGTTTTTAATATTTTAGCAAATTTTTTTTGGGCATTTGAAAAACTTCTATGGAAAAAATATTTTCAAAGTTGAAGTTTTGAAAATTAATTATAGCTTTCATTACTAGCGTAGTTGAAAAAAGCTTCAAAAAAATTGGATTTAAAAGTTTTAGGAACGATTTGTAGCAAAGTTAAAAATCCAAATAAATTATAGATTCCACAGATTTTTTTCTTATTTAAAGAATAATTTCAAGATTTCCCCCATCAAATCTAAGGGTCTTCTTTGTATCGTGATTCGAAAAGCAAATCGTTCGGATTCGGAATGCTTGGCACTTTGAATTTGTATTAGTCCGTGCCTTTCGAATCGCATTGAGTTTCGAATATACAGAATACAATTCTAAAAATTTTAAGGTAAACGTTTGCAAATTTCGCACATTCAATTTTAGTATAAATTTAAAGTAGCTGGGGCAATTTCTTGAAGGTATTGCTCATTTTTTTCATACATACATACCAAATACTTTGTATCACAGGAAATCCATAACATCGTCAGCAAAAATATTACAAAAAAATCAACAGAAACAGCATTTTATTCTGGATGTGATATATTAATGAAAAGAAAAATACTATGTAAAAACAATTTTGGGTGGGATGGCCAATTATTAAAAATAGAGTTATTAAAATACTTAACTCTTGCAGTTATTCATCAAGCTCAATATTTAAGCTTCAATAAATATTTCATCACTTTCTTTCCTCCCTTCATTTCAGGTTCATCCTGAGACGACTACACTCAAGATACGCACCGATCGTCATGTGCCCAAACTGGGTCTGATGCTTGTTGGCTGGGGTGGCAATAATGGCTCCACACTGACCGCTGCTTTAGAGGCTAACCGTCGTCATTTGCAATGGCGCAAACGTACTGGTGTACAAAAAGCCAATTGGTTTGGTTCCATTACGCAAGCATCGACTGTACTAATTGGCGCCGATGAGGAAGGCAAGGATGTGTATGTGCCCATGAAAGATCTCGTGCCGATGGTTAATCCCGATGACATTGTCGTCGATGGTTGGGATATTAGCGCATTGAATCTAGGCGATGCTATGCGGCGCGCACAAGTTTTAGACATTGAATTGCAGGATCAATTGTACAAGGATTTGACGGTACTCAAGCCGCGACCATCCATTTACGATCCCGACTTCATTGCGGCCAATCAAGAAGATCGTGCTGATAATCTTATCAAGGGTACTAAATACGAGCAGTACGAGAAATTGCGTCACGATATACGTGATTTCAAGCAGAATTCTGGCGTGGATAAAGTGATCGTATTGTGGACTGCAAATACGGAACGATTCTGTGATGTGAAAGAGGGTTTGAATACCACTAAAGAGGAATTAGAGGCATCGCTGAAGGCGAATAAGGCAGAAATATCGCCATCGACAATTTTTGCAATGGCTAGCATTGATGAGGGTGTAAGTAGCAGCGTGTGTTGGATTAACTACGTATATGAATGTATATTTATATTTTTACCATGTAATTACAGTGCACTTACATCAATGGCTCGCCACAAAATACTTTTGTACCTGGTCTTATCGAACTGGCTGAGCACAAGGGTGTATTTATCGCTGGCGATGATTTCAAGTCAGGTCAAACCAAGATAAAGTCGGTGCTGGTTGACTTCTTGATGGGTGCGGGCATTAAGCCAGTTTCCATTGTGAGCTATAATCACTTGGGCAACAATGATGGCAAGAATTTGTCAGCGCCGGAGCAGTTCCGTTCAAAGGAGGTGGGTAGAGTTCAAAATCACTGAAATGAACGAAGACTGTAACTCGTAGTCGAGTCACTTTTGCGTTGAAGTGTAAAATTTCCATACAATATATCTTGGGGCAGGTGAAATAAGTACTTATTATTGGAATTTCGAATACACCTCGCGTGATTTGACTCCACTTCGAAATACACACATATCTATGTAATTAAGTAATAGTTATGAAAAAAGACTAAAACCTCCGCTTTCTTCGATTTCTCTACAGATTTCCAAGAGCAACGTCGTCGACGACATGGTCGAGTCGAATAATGTACTCTACAAACCCAACGAGCATCCCGATCATGTGGTGGTCATCAAGTATGTACCCTATGTGGGTGACAGCAAGCGCGCCATGGATGAATACACTTCAGAAATCATGATGGGCGGCCATAATACGCTCGTCATACACAATACCTGCGAAGATTCGCTGCTCGCCTCACCGCTCATTCTCGACTTGGTCATATTGGGTGAACTGTGCTCACGCATACAGCTCAAGAGCAGTCAACGCACCGACGCTCCATGGGTTTCCTTCAGTCCAGTGCTCTCGCTGCTCAGCTACTTATGCAAGGCACCGTTAGTGCCGCGTGGCGCACAAGTGGTGAATTCACTGTTCCGCCAGCGCTCGGCTATTGAGAATATTCTGCGCGGTTGCATTGGTCTACCACCCATCTCGCATATGATGCTGGAGCAACGTTTCGATTTTGCATCGATCACCAATGAGCCGCCCACAAAGAAATTGAAGAGCGCTGCCAATAGCAGCGCTATTGAATTGAATGGCAAGGGTGTCAATGGTCAAGTCGCAAAGGCAGTGGCGGCAAATGGCCATTATGCCAATGGAGATGCAAATGGTCAGCACCATTAATCATAGTTGGTATGTTGTAGCGCTAAGGGCAGGAAGGCGTCAACTGAAGGCTGATAACGATTGAAGTATGGTAGTTGTTAGGCAGGCATTAAGTGACTACTTGTATGTACTATCTATCTATCTAGTAAAAATTTTATGTACCAGTGTGCATCATTCCACATGAATTATTATTATTTTTTTGTTCAGCGTTTGTAAAAAGGGGCATCAAACTTACCACCCTCCCCACCATCCTCTGTTTGTGCTATTTTAAGTAGGCGCACTTTTATAGAAATCTATAGTTTAGTATTTTGTAGTTTATAGCTCTCGAAAAAAAAACAGATAAACCTATGTACTTGTAAAGTTATAAACATGTATATTCTATGAAATAATAGTTATTAAACAAGCAGTTCTATGGAAAGAAATTTATAAAAAATCTTAAGTTTTTAGACTAGGTTCAAATTTTGTTGTGGAATATTTGATAGCAGACTTTTGCAAAAAGTACCTAACTAAATATAATCAGGGCTATTACTGAATCGTTCGTTAGATCTACGAAAATATGACCACTGAATCCGAATAGCTACGAGCGTGTGTATTCAAAGTTTATTCTATGTTCGTAGCTATTCGAATGCAGTTATATTATTTTCGAAGTTTTAACGAAAAATCATACCGCGACGGTTTCAGTGATAGTCCTGAATATTTTAAAGAAAAATACCTACAATGTAAATAAACTTAATATTAAAAAAGAAAATATTAGAAAACCCTTTTGAAAAGTTCTTATGTTGAAAGTACATGTATTTGGCATATTCTTTTTGTAAAATTTCCAAATTTTGATAAAAAAGGCCTCTATAGAAACATAATTTTGTAAAATTGTAAAACGTTGGGCAACAATTTTCAAGTTTTGTAATCACAACAAAAGAATTCAGTTATAACAAGAAGATAAGTATGTAGAGAGCGTGTTAGACGGGACAATATTTCCATCTGTTCTACGCGAATATATAACTAAGCGAAATAACAAAGAACCGGTAACGCGGGTCACGGTTGCATTTTAGTTACCAGAATGATTGCAAGAAATTTATTCGCTGTGTGCTTTCTGAAATTTGTTCTGCAATTCGTTTTTCAGAAATAAAAAATCAATTTCGAAAAATACTTTACGGGCAAAGTGTGACTGCTCATGCAACAGCTTTTAGGGATTCGATTTTTAAATTTAGCAGTCTTTTCGAAATACTTTACATTGCCACGTCTATTAGCCCTTTATGTATATTAGAAATAATAGCAGTTTTCCTTATGCATTTCTGTACATATATGTATATATCTTTATATGTAAGCCTTTGTATATTGGTAGCTTACGAGTGAAAATTTGCTAAGTCCATTTTTGCAAATTTTACAGGAGAGGAAAAAACTTCTTGTTGCCATTTTTTTAAATATTTTTCAAAACTTCGAAGACAATATTTTTAGTGTTTAAAGCAAAGCAAAACTCCGCACGAATGAGAAGGATTCGATGTTTATTAAAAGATTTCGTATTGTTTTGGTCTTTCTGTGTTGTCTCTTTTGGATTTAGCAAATTTGCCTTTCTTTGTATAAAAACGGGAAGAAATAAAACGAATACTTTAATCCTTTTGAAGATGATGCATTTTTCAAGCAATTTCTCCTGCTTTCTATGCTTAAAATATGAATTTTTACAAGAAGTGCACTTAGCAACTTTTCACTCTAAGCTAGCGTTATGTATATAATAAATTTGTTGCTGGTGTTGGGAATGTATTAGGCGTGCANATTTTTGCAAATTTTACAGGAGAGGAAAAAACTTCTTGTTGCCATTTTTTCAAATATTTTTCAAAACTTCGAAGACAATATTTTTAGTGTTTAAAGCAAAGCAAAACTCCGCACGAATGAGAAGGATTCGATGTTTATTAAAAGATTTCGTATTGTTTTGGTCTTTCTGTGTTGTCTCTTTTGGATTTAGCAAATTTGCCTTTCTTTGTATAAAAACGGGAAGAAATAAAACGAATACTTTAATCCTTTTGAAGATGATGCATTTTTCAAGCAATTTCTCCTGCTTTCTATGCTTAAAATATGAATTTTTACAAGAAGTGCACTTAGCAACTTTTCACTCTAAGCTAGCGTTATGTATATAATAAATTTGTTGCTGGTGTTGGGAATGTATTAGGCGTGCATTAAAACCGTTAAAGATTGGTTATTTTTTACAGTACTTAGCCTTCTTTATGGCAATATTTTGAGTCAAAACATTATGGGTGCGTTCAGAAATGCAACAAGCCAAAGCATCAGTCTCTTTTACTTCTAAATTATAACTGATGCAAATACCTTATTTGCGCAACTAAGTTCCAATTAGGCATTTAACCGTAGTTGCGCATATTGGACATTTCCATCAATTATAGTTTAGAAATAAATGCGTCTGATGCTTTGGCTTGATGCATTTCCGAACACACCCTATATTTTATTGCAATGAAATTAACCGAACCAAAATACATACATACATATATATGTGAGCCATTTTTATCTATATCTATATATCTACAAATATTATTTTTAGTAAAATTTTATTTTGCAAAAATTGTCACCAACTTTCATATATTTACTGTCTTTAAAACAATGCAATTTTTAATTTGAATAAAGAACGACTTTGTCGGTTTTATTGGAAACTATGTACTATGCATTTTTTTAAGATACTCCTATTAGTAACCAAGAAGTATAATAATATTTTTTTCGCTTACACTTCTCCCATTTGTGGTGTGCTTCCTAATGTTGTTAAACAAATGGAGGGATCTACAACTTTACGCCACCTCCGAACGGCAAATGGTTTTATGAGGCGCCTTTTCAAGACAGATATACACTCGGCGGTTTATCAGTGCCTCAGAAAAAATTAAAAGTCGAAAATTTGCTGAGTAGTGTAATTTTACGATTTATATCTTTGTCGATCAAAAATAAGCGTTATTCGGTTTTTTATTTTATTTTATAGATAAAAAATTGTCGATGGTTTTAATTAGTCATAATTGGGGTTCATATTTAAAAGTTATAAAATAGCCATAAAACATGATCGCAAAAATTTAAATCAACGATCAAATTTTAATGATTAAATTGAAATTTTTATAATAAAGATCATAGTCGCTTCGATCACTAGTGCTCGTAAACCACCTGAAGAATTCAATATGGATAGACGATAAAATAATAATAATAAAAAAAAAATTGACGCGGCCAGGCGTTGGATCTCATTTACGTCAACAACTCTATGCTTCTAGTTCTTTGGCCCTACAATAACTTAAGCGATTTTATCCGAGTTCAGCATACCATACCAGTCGTTTCTTCTTCTTGCTAATTTAAGCCAATTATAAACATTAAGTGGAGTAAAATTTGTCTTCATCTGGTGTTTCCAATGAAGACGAGGTGTTGCTCTTTCAACTCTCTCTCGCTCTATCCAACTATGTGCAAATGAGTAAAGCGAGAGACGACAAATTCCCTTCCTATAAGAAAAAAAAATGATAGATATCGTTATACATTTTTTAAATAACATGAAGGAAGGGCGATGGCCATTCCTGCATACTTAACATCATTTTTTTTTAATTATTACTTTCTTGTAGCAAACGAAATCTTGAGCCGACAACTACTCACAAACGACAACTTACCCTGCAGCAAAATTTAGGGACAGTCCGGCAAAGCGCTAGTTCCGCCCTACAAATTTCGGAACTGTCTCTGAACTACTGAAAAAGGGATGCAGAGTTGGACGGTTGAAACTCATATGTTGCTAGTTGCGCTGTCATCAATGTTACTCATCCTGGTCATTTGAAAGCTGACAAAAGATGCACAAATGTAATATACTATATTTTTTCGATTTTCTTAGACCCTAAAACTAATAAAAAACTGTTTTCGTTTATTTAATATGTAATTCTCTACATAGTTTATGGGGCAACTGCTCAAATATTTCCAAAAAAGTCGTTATTGGTACATTAATATCATTTTTATACATATCTACGTACGTACAAAATACGAATAAAATCATATAAACCGTGTTTTAAAACTTTATACAAAACAAAGTTAAATTTAACGATTTTTCGTCAAAATATTTGACCTTTTAATCAGATGTACAAAAATTAGCAAAAGTGGTAAACAATCTCACTTTGAAATAGGAGTGCTATTGATATGAACGATAATGTACATACGTAAATGTATCACTAAGCCCCCGAAATGTGTAGTTATGCATTGATTTTTTTTTTTTAATTTCCAATGTTCTTCATTTTAAATATTTTTCGTTTAGTTTTTATTTAAGTACTATGTCTCATACTCCATAAACCATTTAAATTCAAATTCCTAACTGTGCTGCAAACTTATAGAACTCTAAAAACTGTCTTCAAAATTTCAAATTTTTAATCAGATATTTTTTATAAATATTTCGAGTATTCTGTTTTGTAGCCCATAAAATTTTAGTGTAGTAAAGTGTAATCTTGCATCTTAAACGAAAATATTTAAATAGGAGAATGCCTTCAAGAGCGTGCGTAAAAAGAGTTATAAAAAATCAGCGCGATTAATTATANATTTTTAAGAATAACGGTTTTAGAAAGTAAAGGAATAATTGACACTTTATGTTCCTAAATTTAAAGCACAGTTTGCGTCAAAAACTAAATTAGTTCAAAACAAATAGCTCTAGAAACATGTAATGAAGTATTTTTATTTACAAAATTGTATGCGTGCTTATTTAAAGAAAAGGCTCTATACTATACTTATTAGAACCAGCTCAAAACTAACCACATTTTTTCTAGCCCGGAGGTGACCCTTTTTGAACTATCTAAGAACTGTTGTTATATGAACTGTATCAGAACCATCTAAGCCAGAGTCAGCTCAGTACAAGTTCAAAAGTTCTGCAGAGGGCGACAATTGTCACTTCGTAGGACATCGATATGTTAAAAATGACAGTTGCAAGCATTGAGATGAAGAACCAGTACCGTCCCTTTTCAGGCTAGCTCAGCGCAAGTTCTGAACCAGTTTGATTTGCTGCAGGGTTATGAACCGGATATGTCATATATGTATATACGTGGGCAGCATTCAAAAACACACGCACATAGATGAGATAATAGCAGCCTAAAAGCAGACTTCAAATAATTAAATAGAGGAAGTTCATATTTTGTTTTCCGGACATTGGCATTAACAGTTCGTAAGACACATACATACATCATACACGCATATACACACATTTCCGTTAGCTCCGTACAAAAAAGTTCGCCGTATACCCCTGAGTCGTAAGTTTTTTTGCAAGACAACTAAAAAAATAAACTTTTTGGCCGAACCTATGGGTCATATTTATACATTTTTTGGTGATACCCACTGGAATAATCGAAATACTTCTTAATACAAAGTTTGGTGATTTTTGGTGAGCTTTAATTTACTGAAACTAAGGTAGCGACCGCTGCGGTTTAGCACTTAGCGGTGCGCGCTCCCATTCCACAGGGCCTGGGTATGAGCCCAATTTCTGAACAGCATAAAAAAAATAAGTAATTTTTAAGCAAAAGGCAAACCCAACTCCAATTCTCATATAAAAATTTAAGAGCAACTTAATTTATTCATGTTCCAATGATCGGATGTATTTAAGCCACATTAGTACCTTTGTGGTACCACCTTTCCTTTAAAAGAAGGATTATATAAATCGGTTAACTTGGTCTAAAGTTATTCGGTACCATACATAAGAAAAGGAAAACATAATATTCCGACGAACTGCTAAGCTCCTCCTTTTTTTTTAAAGTTGCCCCTCAGTAGGCAATGGCAAACCTTAGAGTGTATTAATACCATGAGAAACAGCTTTCATACAAATAAAATCGAGTTTCGAAGTGGCCTAAAAACTGTAGGTCCCTCCCCTTTGTGTGACAACATCAAGGCGCACACCCCAATTATTATTATTAAGGTGGTACGTTAGGCCGATAAGAACTGAGATCTTGGGGATACGTAGTAGTAGTAGAATTCGGTACTTGATGTCAATTAACTTTTGAACAAAAAAATTTTCTCCTCGAGCCAAGAACGTTGATATTTTATACTTTAAGATTTGAGTAAAAAGGCTAACACGCTTCAAAATATAACCCTGGCCGATACAACTCCGGTTACGCCACCCACAGTATTCCTGTGTCAAACTACTTTCCACGTNTACTTTAAGATTTGAGTAAAAAGGCTAACACGCTTCAAAATATAACCCTGTCCGATACAATTCCGGTTACGCCACCCACAGTATTCCTGTGTCAAACTACTTTCCACGTTGCCGATTTTTTGTTTTTTTGTCTCGAACGTGCTAAACAGCGGCTTAAGATTGATATTAATACAAGGGTGAAGGTAAAGTTACATATATACAGAGATGAAGAAAGGGATAAAGGCGACGATAGATAAAGGGATAGATTCAACTCAACTCACCTTATCTCAACTTAACTCAAACTCAACTCAAGAGAGCTTAATTGCAGTGGTGCAGGACGAACACTAGCCAATATGTACCTGGTTAAAATTGATTTTCAAATAAGAAATTTCTTTCAAAAATTTTTAATTAATTAAAGAATCTGAAGATTGAATATCCTTAAACAAGAACTGAAGGAAGAAAGACGTAACAACAGCGCAACTGAAATGGAAAAAGTCGTGACTAATATTTTTATTTTTTTACTAAAATGATGTGTGGAGTTGTAATTCGATGAAATCCATCATATAAATCAAAAAGTGAATTTTGAATTTTTTTATTGGTTGTAACTTTTTGCATTTCAGCGGTGATGTTTGTTACGGTTTTTTTTTGCATTTCAGGTGACGATATGTAAGTCAATGAATAGTGGGAGTAATCAACTCACTTAATAACGAAGTAGCCAATCAACAAAAAACTAATAACTAACAGGCCAACACAATGTATATATGTATGTATATCGATTCCACAATTGACCTTATCCTTTATGGGCATACATGCATACATATATGAATTGTATATACATACTATGAATTGTACCCGCATGTACCCAGTCGGACTTGTTTGCTTTCAAAAACCAAAAACATGAAGTCTTTGATTCGCTTTTATACAGGTGTGAAATACATCAAGAACGGGTCTTTCAGAAGGCAATTTTGCATGACGTGGTTTTTTTTTTGGTTTAGAAGATTTTTAGAATTTTTTATTCTCGTTCGAACTTATTTGCGGAAGTTTTCAAGACATACAGATTTTCAGAATTCCATTATGGTGAAAAAGGATGCGATTATTTACTTTTGCACGCACATATTTACTCATTTATCACACAGAAATTAAATGTACTTCAAATTTCTCAAGAAGAAGAAATTAAAGGCATTTTTTCGGAACCACATTCTGCACGAAATGACTGGGTATGTACATACATATATACATACATACATATTAACGCAGGTAATACCATCAAACATTGTCATTTCCAGTGTTTACTTTTGTATTATGATTAATTTTCAGTGATGTGCGCATCGAATTGTATTGGCATTATATACAGCAAGGAGTATGAAGCGATACCTATGTAAATATGTATGTACGTATATATGTATATACATATGCAAGTGCATAATATAAATATTGCATAAAAATGTAGGTACAGGCGTCTAGGTTAAAGCAGACACACTGCCACAAATCGTACCAACTCACCGTCACGCACTTAACTACACACATGTGTATATACATATGGTTTCGCCCTTCCTGGGCCTATGTAATCCGTCCATTTAATTGCTACAATCAACTATGCCAATACTTGATCGATAGCTAATATTCGTCAACTTTTTTTTGCGTTTTGTTGTTTGTCCAACGGGTAATGATTTTGTGCGCTTAATACGAGGTAATCAAGGTAATAAATAATGTTTAAACAGTGTCTGTGTAAATTCTCCAAGTGCACATAGAAAAAGTGCATTAGAAAAATAATAGAGTTTTAATAAGGCCAGAAACGGCTTCCAATTTTTTTGGAGTAATATAAACTTTAAAACCTAAGTTATTGACTCTCTTCTCTAGCGACTATATTAATTTGTTGTTAAGGACGATCTCATCAACCGCGTCGTATGTTCCGCCTCCTAGTTTAGACAGAGAGGCAAAGTGCGTGGGTCTGGTGGTGAACGAGGACAAAACGAAATATTCCCTGTCATCAAACAAGTTAACTTTGAAAATCAACGGAGTCCGCCCGTGCGACGGACGGAAATGGCGGAAAAGTGAGCTGTATGAGCTTTACAACGACGTAGACATGGTGCAGCGGCTACGAATGGACTACAATGCTCCAACTTCCCCTGCGATGGAAAGACCAGATGGAGAAGGACTAAGCCTTTTCAATTTGGAGTCAATTGGCACAGAAAAGAAATGACTATCGCGCTATGTTTAACTTGGCCAGAATCGCTTGAGCAGTTTAGTGCCGATCGAGTAGAAAAATATTATAAAACCCATGGAAATCCAACGCTTGCATTTGTTTGACTATAATTCTTGGATGGACTATAAAAGCTAAGACGCCTATGAACAAAATGGGAGGGCCAAGCTCAGCAACTACTGCCTGCTTGGTATGAATAACTGACAGAACTTCAGGTAAAGTCTTTCTACTTCAATTCGGCAAACGGCGCAATGACCAAAAAACTAAGTAGTCGCGAGCCATATATGCGTTGGCTTATAGCGACGGTCGAGTGGAAGATCCCGCTATCTAGGCTGCCGGTTCGAAAATGCGCTATATCAGCAAACAGTTTAACTACACCCTACTTATTACAGAATTTGGTTAAAGACGCACTATCTTAGCAAATGGTTCAAAACGCCTTCCCTCAGCTGCCGACATATTGAGTTTATATTGAGGTAGGACGTTTTAGAGCGGCATAGGGCGTTTTTGAACCAAATTCTGAGAGAGGACTTTCTTCAACAAAAATCTGAAATAAAGCATTTTCGAACAAGCAGCCGGGATGGAGCGATCTTCCGCTCAGCCGACGATTTCCAATGGCACTTGAGTTTAACAGATTAATTGTTACATAACTAAGATTTGTTCTTTAAAAATCGATGCACTAAATTGTGTTCGGAAGTTTTTCCCTTTACTCCTACATCGTTGACTGTATGTTTCTTCTACGAACCTAAGAGCTATTTAATAGTAGAAACGTGTGTACTTTATAAATTAGAAGCAAGAAGAGGCCAACAACATAAAATAGCAAATTAATTATGAGGAAACACCCAGCATGAAGGTGTGTCTAACATGGCTAGTATAGGAGGATACATACATATATATGTATGTAATATATATATGACCTTTGGAATACTGAGCTTTGAGCAGTGGCACGTGCTTGATTACTTTTTTTACAAACATATGAATGTACATACATATATAAAATATAATTTATGATATAGCCGCGGAAAAGTGGCCACTCTACGAAAAAATAAACTCGCGTCTAGCAACAATAGCAAGTTATAGCTATTTGCAACACTTCAAAAATTGGAAAATGGTTACTAAGCATTTTGTTGTTTACGTAAATATGTTTGTTTATACATATACAATATTGCAGAAGATACCACTTGCAAGAGATAAACCACATAACACCGTTTTATTCGCGGATAGCACCCGAAGATATCACACAGTGGTGATATTCAGCTGAATTCTGAACAGAAACTCTCTGGGAGTTTTATATCTCTTCCCTTTCCTCCTATCATGAATAAAAATTCCCTGGCGATTTTTTTTATTTTAAATAGCGGAGTTGAGTTGTCAAAAAACTGTCAAACAGCTCTTTCGAAGTTCGAATTTCCTTCTCCTCAAATTTTTGAGGAGTTAAGAATTGGAGTATTTCTTTCTCTGGAGAAACAAAATTCGCGGAGAAGAAACTCCCCGGAAGTATTCAGAATAGGGCTGATTATCTCCAAAGACCCAAAATAGGACTGGAGCACAACACCCTGGTGAATGTAGTGGGCTATATTGTCTGGCTGTCCCGATGTGGAAACTTTGAGCGTCACTGTAAATTATACCACCCATTGTAGCGGAGGATGATTTTCGAGCAACACTTGAATACTTTTTTGCAGAGCAGTACGAACATTAAATAACTACATACATATGTATACATGCAGAACATTAGGGTAGTCCAATTTGTTTGTTCCAGCCAACCGCCCCGAAATAGAAAAAATATCAAAAGTAAGGAGACCGGTATTTCTTTTTTTTGAAATCGGTTAACAAATAGTTAAGCGAAATACTTTTATTCGATCAAAAAGTATATGAGGAATTTTAATGACCCGGCAGCACGGGTAAATATTACCCGATCTCAAAGAAAAAATTAAATCGGGTCTGCTTATTTTCAATATATATTTTATTTTAATTCTAGTGGAGTGGCAGCAGAAAAATTACGAAAAGTTATTTTCGTGTGAATTTTTGAGCCACCCTAACGTACATAAAATATATATTTTTTTCACATACAGTGAAGTGCGTGTCCACACTATTTTGGCATTCGTTTTTATGTGGGCTGCTTAAAGAAACATGCCGCATTGGCGTAAGTCACTTCACCATACCTGCTGTCAGCAATCGACTACCGGCAACTTTGTTATCATTTTATTTGCATTCTTTTTCATTAATAAATTTTTGTTTGTTTGTGGTGGTCGCTATTGTCATGTTTTCTTAATTTGCTCAACTTTTTAATTTTGCTAATAGCTTTTAATTCATGTCACTGCCATGCACAGTTAACCAAAAAGTGAAAAAGATGCGGCAAAATTGTATACAACTTCTAAGTACATTATTTTGTGTTCAAATTTTTAGGGCTGGTTTCCAATAGACTTTAAAAGCTCCAAGCTACAGAGTTTTAATTCAAAACAATTTAAATAAAATTTTGCAACTAATCCATTATGCTAGACAAAATTTAAAAAATGGAGGTGACAACTTATACAAACCCTTTTATCGGACAAATCATGTGATCCCTGCTTTAGCTTGTACGCATAGGCTTGTGCTTTTCTGGGGTAAGTCGGGTACCACAACTTTCATGACAGCTAAATGACAAATGCCATTTTTGGTCTATCTGAAGAGGTATGTAACTAAAGAAACGAACCGGGGTTTCCTTTGTTCCAAAACTGTTGCACACTTACACACAAAGCCGCGTGGTCAGTTTCCACATTTAACTAACTTTTCATACATGTGTATGTATTCATATATGAATGCCGGAGTATATCTACTAGTTAGAAACATCTTTCTCACGTGGCCTTTTCATTCGAAAAATGCAATTGCATTTCAATGCATGTACGCATATTGGGTTAGAGTCTAATTATAATTATTGTTATTAGTTATACATAAACTGGGAACTTTTACAACCCAGCGCACATGTGCAGAGAGCTATTAAGACCTAGTTTGTAAAACGTCTGTTGGTATAGGTTGTATTGAAAATGCACACCAAATTGCTTGGATTGATGAGGAAACCCGACTTAACTATACCCAATTAACTGGCTTTGTGTGCACAGGAAAATTCCAGCATAAATTAATTAATCACCAAAACTACTTAATCAAATTAAGGGTTAATGATTAAAAATTATTTTTTTTTAATCGCGGTTACTACCAACTGTTTAATCAGATTAAAATTAATCATGATTAACTGTAATCGGATTGAATTTAATCGAATTAACTAATTGATTAAAAAATCAATCGATTAGTGCCAACACTGGGTTAGACAATGTGAATTAGGTTAAAACCCTGAAAGTGAAACTTATCGCAACTTACAAGAAAAGTTTTCTTTCGACATGTATAGCTCACATAATATTTGCCTACTCGAAAATTTTCTGGAAATTCTGAATAAAAATTTTGATGAAAATTGTTTGAATTTTTGCGAACTTTATATAAAATGTGAAACTTTGATTTTTATGGTTTATATTATAGAATGAACTATGTTTTCATAAGTAATTAATGAAAAAAAATACATATGTATGTACATAAGTGCAATAGCACCTGTAAAAAAGTCACTTTCTGTCTCTATTTTTTTATAAAAAGGGGACCTAAAGCAAGTAGAGAATGTCATTTAAACAACTCCCTCTTGTCTTCGTACAAAATATTAAATAAATAGATTTTGTTGTTTGTCTCACGTCNATTTTTGCGAACTTTATATAAAATGTGAAACTTTGATTTTTATGGTTTATGTTATAGAATGAACTATGTTTTCATAAGTAATTAATGAAAAAAATACATATGTATGTACATAAGTGCAATAGCACCTGTAAAAAAGTCACTTTCTGTCTCTATTTTTTTATAAAAAGGGGATCTAAAGCAAGTAGAGAATGTCATTTAAACAACTCCCTCTTATCTTCGTACAAAATATTAAATAAATAGATTTTGTTGTTTGTCTCACGTCATATAAAAAAAAAAATATATATTGCATATATGTACATACATACATACTTATAATAAAAAATAA
>NW_016158478.1:0-6928 GCF_001687245.7 Rhagoletis zephyria
AAAAGACTTCAAACAATACTTTTTTTTAGTTTCTTTTCTATAACTCACTTAAATTAATTTTTTCTNTGTTTTAATTTTTTCTTCCATTGGCAACCCAATTTTCTTTGCTTATATGGATTACTATCATTAAATTTTGTCCAGCACTTAAAGTAAACTGAAATTTCGTGTAGCCTGTTGCATAACATAAACCAAA
The DNA here is from genome assembly GCF_001687245.7 of Rhagoletis zephyria. Classification (NCBI taxonomy): domain Eukaryota; kingdom Metazoa; phylum Arthropoda; class Insecta; order Diptera; family Tephritidae; genus Rhagoletis; species Rhagoletis zephyria. Next base: position 194 of record NW_016158478.1, read on the forward strand.
TATGTTAAAGTTTAATGGCCTTATTCATAAAAAATACGGTAGGCTTAAAGAGCTTAATACAATGACATTTTCATACATTTTTCAGTTTATAAACCTTTTTTTATTTTTTATGAATAAGGCCATAAAACTTTACGCAAAGCTCACGAATATGCAGAATTTTTAGAAACTTTTTAGGTATGCAGTTTTGTAACCTATTCAACTTTACGTGTAGCCTACTACCGTAGACTTTCAATTCAAACTTGCACATTATTATACTAAAATTTAATAAGCTACAAAAATGCATACCCAAAAAGTTTACAAAAATAATAATAATGAATAAAACTTGAAATTCGTGAAAGTATATACATATATATATGTATGTATGCATGTACATTTAACGTTAAAGTCACTTCTAACGTGAAAGTAAGTTCTTCCATGAAATAAAAATCAAATATTTTAAATTTCTATTGTTTTAATTTCAGGAAATAACTAGATATACGATTGAAGAATAAAATAATTTTAGTATCCCAAAAAACGTATTTTAATGAGTCCGATACTGAGTAGTATCGATACCTTCTCCCTGATACTTTTAGAGTATCAATACCATGAGCTCGATGGCAGAATGAGTACTCTGTATCGATACCAAAGTCTAAAATTTCAAACCCTACTCGTCTTACCTAGCCGAGTGTGTATACAGACAGCTACTCGCCTCAGCACTGCGAGCGAGGCAACACACAGCAGCTGAAATTTTTTTCTTCGACCAAATCCGAAAACAACCGCCAAAAAAAAATCACACAATTCACAGCTTTTTAAANTATTATTATAAATAAATAATAAATATTATTATAAATAAATAAATAAAAATAAAGAAAAAACATAGCCATTTAGCTGATTTTTTCATGTAAAGGCCAAAAATGGTGATTTTTTGAAATGATTGTATGGGGAACCCCCCAGGGGAGTTCCAGGGGGTGTGCCACTGGCATGGGTGGATCGGCCGTCCAAAGTTAGGGGGGGTCGGTCATACATTTGGACTCGATTGGAGCACTCTAAATGGGTCAAAGTGGGATTTTTCAAAATTTGCCCCTACCCAAAAGTTCGACCCAAATTGGGACAACACACAGCAGCCTCGCTCGTTTAATAGGAGCGCGTGCAAACAAGCGTTGCTCGCTGGTTTGCCGAGCAAGCCAAACTTCTCGTGCGTCGCTTTATTGCCGCTACGAGCAGTGTTGCCGCNAAAAAAAAAAACTCCGTACTGAAAAAACATCTATGTAATGCAGAATCTACACTAGGCATTAAATGAGAATAATTTTATTGACTATTGGACATTAAACACTACCCATATGATTACGTTCATGAAAACAGTTATTGTATTTGTTCCCACATGGCATTTTTAAAATGGCTTAAACGGCGTTTGCACGACCACCGAATCACGTGGTTCGCTCTCTCAATTACGAACGGCGAATCAACCTGTTTACATGACACATTCGTGATTCACTTTGCATCTTTGCTTTTTTTTATTGTTTAAGTGTTGTTTAGTGTGCATTTCAACGGCGGAGAAAAAATGTGTGGTAGTTAATTAGCTAAATCAATAATTTTTACGATTCTAGCTATTTTTTCAATGTTTGTGCTGGTGGGGATGTGTGTGATCTATGTGTTCTGACAGCTGTTATCGATAAAAATTAGAGAAGACAACGATTTGTTCTTGATTCGCATGGTGATTGGATCTGAATCACCTACGAATGAAGTGATTCCCTCTCGAAATTTTTTAATGGCGAATTACGTGATTCGGTTCCTAATTGGGACGATAATCACGAGAATGAGAGCGAATTACGAATGGGAGAGCGAATCACTTGCCGTGGAAACATCGTTTCCAGTTTTTTTTTTTCATTTCAATGCCTGTCGGAAATTCGGTTTAAGAATTTATAAAGTTTCTGATGGGTGGTCACAGATTAACCTTATATCATTTTTTTCTTTCAAAAGTTTTTACGGATTGTTAGCTATTTGAAAGCTTTTGAAAAAATCTGGTTATTGAAATCGTTATGGACAACGTATGTATATTTTAAAAATTACTTAGAATAAAAGTTTTGTTTCTTGAAAAAATTTAAGTAAAAGATGTTATTTGTCACAATATATGAATCAATCTTGGGAGATCGATTTACTTTTTAACAATTTCTTCCTGCATCGATTACTTTTATTTTGATTTGAATCAATTCAAAAATTGATTTTTTTTATTTCGATCTGCCATCTTTAATAGAAACTAACAGAGCACCCGACGTTGTTCGGGGTAAACAAATAAAAATATAAAACAGTAATACAAATATTAAGTTCAGCATAATTTAAAAGAGACGAACTATTTTCTTTGTTTACATTAAGGCATTCTTAAGAGCCATACTTTTAGCTTTGTCGTGCTTTAGCTAATATATATTGATCACCACTTGTACTACAAATCTTGCTCCATTATTAATATTAGGTGGATTAAGGTAACGATCAAATTTCAAAATTAAAATTAGTCTACTACGGTACACTTTTCTGGTAGAATACTTAATTCGGAAGGAGTTGTATTCATTATGAATGCACCTTTTTCATTTAACAGCATCGCGGGATTAAAAAACGATTTAATCTTTCCATTTCAAAATAATCTAAAGACGGTAAGGTTAAAAAAACACACAGCTTTAAATATCCGAGTTATCTAATAGGTGAATACATATATGTATATCCCCTTTTTACAAACTCATTTATATATACTTAATTCTGAACACCTCCCATTGATACCTATGAACGAATACCAAATTTCAAGTTCATGTGACTTATGGTTCCGAATTTATGGCTGATTAAAAATTTCCTCCTACGGGATGTGCCACGCCCCCTATATATGTATATAAGCACCTACGATATGTCTGCATACTAAATTTAAATTTCATTGAACTTATGGTTTTGAAGTTATAGCTGATCAAATTTTCCACGCCTATGGGATGAGCCACGCCTCCTTTTATAAACTCGTTTATATATACCCTCCTATAAGCACCTACCATTGAAATGTCTGTATACCAAATTTAAAGTTCGTGGGACTTATGGTTCCGAAATTACGGCTGATAAAAAATTCCACGCTAATGGGATGTGCGACGCCCCTTTTCACAAACTCATTTATATATACCCTCATATAAGCACCTACCATTGATATGTTTTCATATTAAATTTCAAGTTCGAGGGACTTATGGGTCCGAAGTTATAGATGATAAAAAAATCCACGCCTATGGGATGCGCCACGCCCCCTTTTACAAACTTATTTATACAGAACTTATTATAAGCACCTACCAAATATGTATATGACTGCATACCAAATTTCAAGTTGATGCGACATATGGCTCCGAAGTTATAGCTGATAAAAATTGCAACGAATATGGGATATGCCATGCCCCGTTTCACAAACTCGTTTATATATACCCTCCTATAAACACCTACCATTGATATGTATGCATGCCAAATTTCAAGTTCGTGGGACTTATGTTTCCGAAGTTATAGCTGATAAAGGATTCCACGCCTATAGGATGTGCCACACCCCCTTTTACAAAGTCATTTATTTATACCCTCGTATAATCACCTACCATTGATATGTCTGCATACCAAATTTCAAGTTCGTGTGACTTGCGGTTCCGAAGTTATAACTGATAAAGGATTCCACGCCTATAGGATGTGCCACACCCCCTTTTACAAAGTCATTTATTTATACCCTCGTATAATCACCTACCATTGATATGTCTGCATACCAAATTTCAAGTTCGTGTGACTTGCGGTTCCGAAGTTATAACTGATAAAGGATTCCACGCCTATAGGATGTGCCGCGCCATTTTACAAAGTCATTTATATATACCCTCGTATAAGCACCAACTATTGATATGTCTTAATACCAAATTTCAAGTTCGTGTGACTTGCGGTTCCGAAGTTATAACTGATAAAGGATTCCACGCCTATAGGATGTGTCACGCCCCTTTTACAAAGTCATTTATATATACCCTCGTATAATCACCTACCATTGATATGTCTGCACACCAGATTTCAAGTTCCTGTGACTTGTGGTTCCGAAGTTATAACTGATAAAGGATTCCACGCCTATAGGATGTGTGACGCCCCTTTTTACAAAGTCATTAATATATATCCTCGTATAAGCACCTACTATTGATGTCCTCATACCAAATTTCAAGTTGGTGTTACTTATGGTTCCGAAGTTATAGCTGATACAAAATTTCACGCCTATGGGATGTGTCACGCCCCCTTTTACAAAGTCATTTATATATACCCTCGGATAAGCACCTACTATTGATATGTCTTCATACCAAATTTCAAGTTGGTGTTACTTATGGTTGCGAAGTTATAGCTGATACAAAATTTCACGCCTATGGGATGTGCCACGTCTCCTTTTACAAACTCGTTTATACATATCCTCAGATAAGCACCTACTATTGATATGTCTTCATACCAAATTTCAAGTTCGTGTGACTTATGGTTCCCAAGATATAGCTGATAAAAAATTCCACGCCTATGGGATGTACCACGCCCCTTTTACAAACTCGTTTATATATACCCTCGTATAATCACCTACCATTGATATGTCTGCATAGCAAATTTCAAATTCGTGTTACTTGTGGTTCCGAAGTTACAACTGATAAAGGATTCCACGCATATAGGATGTGCCTCGCCCCCTTTTACAAAGTCATTTGTATATACCCTCGTATAAGCACCTACTATTGATATGTCTTCATACCAAATTTCAAGTTCGTACGACTTATGGTTCCGAAGTTATAGCTGATAAAATATTCCACGCCTGTTGGATGTGCCACGCCCCCTTTTACAAAGTCATTTATATATACCCTCGTATAAGCACCTACTATTGATATGTCTTCATACCAAATTTCAAGTTCGTACGACTTATGGTTCCGAAGTTATAGCTGATAAAATATTCCACGCCTGTTGGATGTGCCACGCCCCCTTTTACAAACTCGTTTATACATATCCTCAGATAAGCACCTACTATTGATATGTCTTCATACCAAATTTCAAGTTCATGGGACTTGTAATGGAGCCAACTTGTCTTGTCGTAACCGATCTGCCCGTGTCCGTGAATCGTCGAAACGTAAAAATCGGCATATTTGTTCAAATCGCTTTAAGGACATCACTGCTCTATAAAATGGCAAGTAAGACTTGTGAAACAAATCTTTGGCCTGCACTAAATTCGATTTTTCAGCGCCAGCGTATTTCAATATACCAAGAAAAGCATACATTTTGTCAACATTGGTATCTTTCCAACTTAGCATGGTTTTCGGAATTTCTTGTCGATATTCGTTGAATATGTCCTCTTAGCTTTTCGATTCGTTTCCAAAACGATGTTTTCAATAATAACTGGTGAAAACAGACGCTTGAATGCAGCTTGTTTCGATATAAAGGTCTCATTACACCATGGAACGGGTTGGCTTCTATCTCTTTGTAAAGCCTGAGTCCTTACCTTCTCAGAGGTACTAGGCATTGACCACCACACTATTTCATTTCTTTTACCTTGCCCCATGTATTTTTGACCTCGATTTGCTTGAATTGCAGCTTCGGGCGCTACCTCTTGCTCAGTCATTTGTTCATCCTCATCAATATCTCCATTTTGTATATCAGTTACGAGCTCTTCAAAATGTATGTTCTGTAGCGGCTCTGTGTTTTCTAAAGGTCCATCGAAGTCCGAGTCATCGCTATCATTGTCAAAATTTTCACCGTTATCAGAAGCGAATAAAGCCATCGGATAATCACGTCCCCCAATAGCTTCGGTCACTTCGCTGTCATCATCGTCAATTCTGTCTAAATAATCAGCAAATTCTTCATCTTCTTCAGCAGTCAATGGACGCCGGATGTTGGCTAAACGGGCAACTCTTTCACTCATTTTATAATGTTGTATAATTTTTATAAACTATCGAACACAAAACCGAAACCGTAAAAGATCCACCGAGACTTACACAATAAAATTCAAAATATGCGTGGGGAGTGCTACTCCCCAAAGACGTACACGGGAAATTTTGCGTTTGGCGTTTTTTTACTAAAACCTATGCAACGAATATCATAAATTTACTTTATTCATGAAACTAAAAGTACAATATGTTAAACAAATGCGATTCTGATAGTGGTATGGAACATTATATTAATTTTATCAGCCGATAAAGTTAGCTTAGGGAGCCCAGCACCCCAAGGACGGTTCTAAGGTTAATGTTCCCCTCCCGTGTATCAAGACACTTTTATCCCCTATTTTTGAAAACTTGTAAAACTAATATTGAGTTACACGAGCCACTCCGTTGCTTATGCCAGGATTTTAACTCTCATTCCAGCATGGCGGATGGGCGGATTATTATCATTATTATTATTAAATGCTGACCTAATATAATATTCACATATTTATATCAGTGGCAGTGATCGGACTCGAAAATATTTGTGTGGTAGAATCTGGAAAAAAAATGTGGTAGATCTCAGGTTTTGGATCAAACTTTGTACAAAAATTGAAAATATTCTTCAAGGTTTTACCTGAACTGCAAACAATTTAATTAGAATCTAAAAAAAAATAATTTTAGTATAATAAAGTGCAAGATTGAAGTTGCTAAAAATTCCGTTGAGTTTTGGCAATTTTTTTTCTTGACAGCGTAAAGCAGTTCCCTCCATATCAAGATATTTTTCGAACATATTTTGAAAGATTTCTGCAACCTTGCGAAGTGCTGCCAGCTTTTCTTT
>NW_016158478.1:6953-23401 GCF_001687245.7 Rhagoletis zephyria
TTATCACATCACGATGTGTCGAACACGTTCCAGAAACCGCTACTTGGGATTTGCCGATTTTGACAATTCTCAAGTAAAAGTAAACAACGCTTTAGAAACTTTAGATGCACTGAAATTTTCTAATACTTTCACAAAAATCGCGGTTTTTTAACATTTTCGCTATTAATTATTTTTTATAAATCATATATTTTGCAATTTAACACAATAAAACCATGTTTCCTATCGAAAAATTGAATATTCAGAAAACTTACTATTTTACGGTTTATTTTGTCCTCCCATTCTGCTTGTTGTTAGTGTTTAGTGTTGGACAATTTTTGCTCTTAAAATTAAGAAAATTATGTCGAGCAAAAATAAAACTACTCAAAAACGCGAATATGTGGTAGATTTCAGACCTTGTGTGGTAGATGCTCAGAAAAGTGGCAGATCTACCACAATGTGGTAGAAGTCCGATCACTGATCAGTGGTGCACACGGGTGTCTCCGGGAGCTACTCGGCTTTCACATACAAGTCGTGTGTGCGCAGCTACCGAACTTATGCGCCGTATCAGCCGCTCAGTTTGCGTTTGTACTTCATGCTGTAAGCATCACATGCGCGAGCTGTTTTGCTGAGTACACACATACAGATACAAAAAAAAATGCGCTTGTGTTGGGAGCTCTGCCAACGCAGTGCACCACTGATTTACAGTATATTTTGCTTAACAGCCCATCCTTCTTTGCACGAAAAACTTGTGCACTTAACCGAAAAAAGCACTTAAGCGAATTTTCTTTACTACTTCAATGAGGAAGGTATCCGAATCCCTATGGAACCAAATAATGTAGGAAAACTTACCACGTAGAAATTACTGCAAGCGAAATTGTTACCGTGTGTATCAAAGCATCTATATAACTACATTAATTGATAGCCATTTTCGTTGTTCTGCGAGATGAGCAAAATAAATAAAAGATTGTAAAATTAGGTAATTGTAGGGCCAGTGCAGGTAAACGTAATACTTTCTTTCATAATTGATAGTTGCACAATTTTTAAGACAGTTATCGCCAATGTTCAGGTATGTTGAATGCATCTCTCGGAGGAGTTTCCTTATATAGGCCTGTATGCAGCTCTCAAGAAAAGCAAAAACTCGATATAAAATGTCGTACAAGAAATGGCTAAGAAATTTTCTTGTGTAAAATTTTCTTGAGGCAGCACGCAGTTCTTAAGAAATTTGTTACGCTTTCTACTACGGTTTTCTAAAGTTGTTTGTGAAAAAAAGAGCACAAGGCAACCCAGGTTTGCAACAGAAATACATATATGCCCGTTCCGTTATTTCTTGAGGAAAGAGCGAGGCAACAGGCTGGTTAAGAATGAGTTGTCAAAATTCCTTGGACACACACACGAGATAATGGCAATTTTTTCTTGACCGTTTTCTTGAGAGCTGCATACCCTACATAAATGTTAAAAATAATGCCGCTAATGCGAAATTTAGGGTAGGTATCTTAAACTGTGCACTTAGGCATAAAGACAGCAAAGCAAAATATACTGTATATGCTTATGTACTACATACATTTATTAACATACTTTCGTACATAATCATGTGTTGTATAGTACACTCGGAGCGCTCGTTCGCCACTCACTCGTCTTTAGGGTTCGAACGATACTATCGATATTGAGTAAGCATCGATACCGAGGGTATAAAAATGAGTACTTTTATACTCGATACCTTATTTGGTGATTTTACTCGATACTTTGCAAAGTACTCGTAGTATCGAATACTTTAACCAAAAAACCCGATGTTTTAATTTTTTCTTCCATTGGCAACCCAATTTTCTTTGCTTATATGGATTACTATCATTAAATTTTGTCCAGCACTTAAAGTAAACTGAAATTTCGTGTAGCCTGTTGCATAACATAAACCAAATATGTTAAAGTTGAATGGCCTTATTCATAAAAAATACGGTAGGCTTAAAGAGCTTAATACAATGACATTTTCATACATTTTTCAGTTTATAAACCTTTTTTTATTTTTTATGAATAAGGCCATAAAACTTTACGCAAAGCTCACGAATATGCAGAATTTTTAGAAACTTTTTAGGTATGCAGTTTTGTAACCTATTCAACTTTACGTGTAGCCTACTACGTAGACTTTCAATTCAAACTTGCACATTATTATTGGGATAGCGACGGTGGTGGAGATCCATCGTCACGTCAAGGGGTACGATTTTTTTTTATTGTTGACGCGGTGCAATTTTACATCCAAGGTGATCACCAAAAACCCACCCCAATCCGACGAGCTAGGTCGTGCCGGATGCGAGCGTACCCAGGTGAATCACGACGGCTTATTTCATTGCCGCGCTGCGTGCCTAGGCTTTGGCAACAATAGAAATGGCGCCCAACGTGGGGCCCCAAAAGGGGGCGTCCACTTTACATTTTCTTTAAGTATTTGTTCTAAACGTATTGGTCTTGTATCACAGGAAGTATTTATACACGGGAATCGGTGGATCCCTAGCAGCCAACAAGGCCACGCTAAGCTACGTTGAATGTGTTGGGGATGCCAGCAGTTCAGAAAGTTCTAGGAGCAGCTACTGAGATTTCGTGCTTATCGGGTTTTCAAGAGGCGGCTTCGTAGAGAAATAAAATCGGGCCTGGAAGTTCGTGGGGCGGCTGCTATGCTACAGGTGTATATAATCATTCGCGTATGAGGTGGCCCTACATTAAGTTCCAGGCGCAGGTGCTTTAGTGTAGCAATCCCACTTGGAGGAGGTTCAAATCCACTTGGTGATATGCACAAGCTAGAAGAAGGGACATATGGGAAGGGGAGTACAATTCAGACGGACATTACAACAGTAGCTCATCCAGAGTTGACTTCAGCACACACATGAACATTAAGTAAAATTTTACGCTACCACGAAAACAAAGTGAATATTCGGTAATTATAATTTTTTTGGCAGTTGCAGTTGAGGTATATAGGATATGACAAGAAGGGGTAATAAAAATACTGGCGCGCGTACTGAGGGCGCGTGCTGCCAGGAAGGAGAGGGCACTGCTGCAGGGGCAGGGGAAAACCGTGAGGTCAGTGAAGAAGGGATTGAAGAGGAAGACGAAATATCTCCTCTAGTCGTTTCGGAGCAAGCGGCAGCAACTTCACGTACGGGTCAGCGATTGATCACAGTAGGAGATATTCCTTCGCCGGAAGTAGACCTGAGGGATAAACTTAGTGGGGACCTGCTACAGAAGTTCGAAATGATGTTCTTCCAGTACCAGATGGATGTCAATCGTACAACCACGGAAGCAATCCGCGAAGCCATGAACACTGTGCGAAAGGATGTGAGGAGTTTGGGAGAGCGAATCTCGGATGTGGAAAACCGTCGACAATGCAGCCAAGCAGCTGATATGGGGTTCGAGCAGGACAATCCCCAAGATCTACGCACGGCAGCAAGCGACAGCAACAAAGCCGACAAGGAGGAGCAGCTCGGTGTCAACGAACCGCAAGCGTGCCGCAGGTTGTTCACACCCTCCACTCAGGGCAGAAATCCCCAGGCAGCCAGGGACAAGACAGAATTTAAAACAATTAGGGATTGGGGACAAAAGTTTGACGGTAGCAATAAATCCATTCCGATTGAACGATTCCTGTTCAGGGTTGAAACGCTTCAGAAGCGACACGACATTTCGTCAGAAGATTTGTATGCTAGTTTCCATTTGCTACTTGAGGGTACCGCTCAGGAGTGGTTTTGGCTATATATGGAAGAACACGCGGAGGATGAGGTGAATGGCTTTCAAAAGTTACGGGAAGCGCTTCTCGAGCACTTCCGCAAGTCGGACTGTGACGAGGAAATTCGCCAGGTCATGAATGAGAGAAAGCAAGATCTACGAGAATCGTTTGACGATTTCTACGCAGCCATAAGAGGTATGACGTTTACTATGAAGACCAAGGTACCAGAACGAAGCCTAGTCAACCTCATGCGGCGGAATTTGAAGCCCAGGGTAAAGAATTTAATATTCGGGTGCCAAATAGAGACACTAGCACAGCTGAAATTGGAATGCAGGCGTGCAGAGAAACATTTGGAAGAGGCTTACATAAAATTTTCAAAAAGAAAGAACATAGACGCGATAGATGCAATGGATGGCGGAAGTTTCGCGGATGCCGAAGAGGGTGACACAGTAGAAGCTATAGAAAGGCGGGAGCGAAACAGTTTCCGTAAGGAAACACCAAAGAGACATTCTGGGATGCCTACCAAAGCACAACTAGAAAAGGATGGAAACGGCAAATGCGATTCTCAGTTTCACGAGCTGGTGTGCTTTAAGTGCAACCAGGCGAGTGCCAGATTCGTAGTTTGCGAAAAGTGCAAGCAGGAAAACTACCACCATGGCGACAAAACCGGGATACCTCGCCAGGAAAAATTGCTCCCGGAAAAAGAATAGCACCAGTGACTATACTAAAACGTGAAGGATATGGGCAGGAAACGCGCGATTCACCGTTTAAGACAATAGACGAAAGACAGAGACAGTACAATGAAGTGAGGAGAAGAATTTTCGGAACGCAGGGAACTGACAGATCACATATGGTACGGAAGGAGAGAAATGTAAAGAAGATAGCTACTATACGAAGGAAAACAAAAGAGCGTAAGGCGATGAAACGGGCGATTGCGGCCACTATAATGAAGAGCGATACGGATCGGAGGCCTTTTGCAGAAGTGGTGATAGACGGGATGCAAATGACGGGGCTATTGGACAGCGGAGCGTCAGTCAGCTGTTTAGGAGGTTCTGCAATGGGGAGGTTTAACCTGGACAACGTGAACCTGATCGACGAGGAGCTGAAAACGGCGGACGGGAAAGGACAAGCAATAGTGGGTAGGGTAAAGGCGAAAGTCACGTGGCGAAACAAAACAGCGGATTTAGAGTTATATATAGTTCCGAGCCTTAGACAGGAACTTTACCTGGGTATAGACTTCTGGGAAGCATTTGGCCTCTTGCCCGTGTTAGTGTCGGAAATAAGTACTGACCACTCAGGCATGGTTGAACTAACTCCGGAGCAGTCTTCTAAGCTGGATCATGTCAAATCGTTGTTTCCGTCGTCCGCGAAGCTAGGACTGGGCAGTACGCATCTTATGAAACATACCATTGAAGTGTATGACGAAACCGTGACAGTTAAACAGCGCTATTACCCGATGTCGCCGGTAAAGCAAAAGTGCGCATACGAAGAAATAGACCGGATGCTGAAACTTGGAGTGATTGAGGAAAGTGATAGCGAGTGGAGTTCACCGATTGTGCTGGTCCAGAAACCCGGCAAAAACAGACTGTGTGTGGACATGCGCAAACTTAATGAGCGTACCAAAAAGGACGCATACCCAACGCAGCACGTCGAAGGGATCTTAAGTCGTTTACGAGACACCTATTTTATAACTGGAATCGATCTGAAAGACGCCTTCTGGCAGATCCCTCTGGACGAGAAATCGCGCGAAAAAAACCGCATTCACGGTACCGGGTCGGCCATTGTACCATTTTAGGGTCATGCCATTTGGTCTATGCAATGCGAGCCAAAGATTATGTCGGTTGATGGATCGGGTCATTCCCTCGAGATTGAGGGACAATGTGTTTGTGTATATCGACGATCTATTGATTTGCTCACCAGATTTCGAGACTCATCTACAGCACCTGTCGGAAGTCGCGGAACGCCTAGCGAAGGCGGGATTGACAATAAATCTGCAAAAGTCCAAGTTTTGCCAGAAAGAGATTAAATATTTGGGATTCATCATCGGACAGGGGGAGCTGCGGACAGATCCAGCGAAAGTGCAGGCCATGGTAGACTTTCCGGTGCCGAGAACAATCCGACAGCTTCGGCGGTTTCTTGGCCTAACTGGATGGTACCGGAGGTTCATCCCCAACTTCGCCACCACTACCGCACCACTGACTGATTGCTTGAGGAAGAAAACACAATTTTGTATGACGCCGGAAGCCATCATCGCTTTTGAGCAGTTGAAAAAGGATCTGTCGTCGCCAAAGGCTCTTATAAATCCAGATTTTACGAAGCATTTCTACGTTCAGTGTGATGCGTCCACAACAGGTATCGCTGGGGTGCTCTTTCAGCTGGATGAAGAGGGAAATGAGAGGCCCATCTCGTACATATCGCAGAAATTAAACAGCGCCCAAAGAAATTATACGATCACCGAACTCGAGTGCTTGGCCGCGGTGCTGAGTGTGAAATAGTTTAGACCGTACATCGATGGCATTCCGTTCACGATTATCACTGACCACATGAGTTTAAAATGGCTCATGAATCAGCGAGATCTAAGCGGACGATTGGCACGCTGGAGCTTAAAGTTGCAGGCCTTTGATTTTACGATCATACATCGCAAGGGTGCGAAAAACATTGTCCCTGACGCATTCAGCCGAGTTCATATGGACGAGGTATGCAGCGTTACTCTCGAGACAGATATATCGTTCCGCGATGCGGAATTCCGGTCCGAAAGTTATCTTCAGTTAAAGTCGGCGATCGAAAACAACGCAGACCGACTACCGGATGTGAAAATCATGGAAAACGTCATATACAAAAGAACGGGTTTCACGACGGGCGATGAGGCGGATGACTTTATTTGGAAGATATGGGTACCCGAGGGATTGCGACAGATTCTGATAGAGCGGATGCACAGCGGGGCATCGTGTGGGCATGGCGGTGTGTCCAAGACTATGGGCCGGTTAAGAAGCAAGTATTATTGGCCAGGGATGGTTACAGCGGTTAAAAACTTCGTGGGGAAATGTGAAGTTTGCAAATGCTCCAAAGCGCCAAACACCACAAGTCGGCCCCTTATGGGAGTTCGGACGGATACGGAACGAGTGTTCCAGCGATTATATATTGATTTTTGTGGGCCATATCCTCGTTCTCGGGAGGGAAACTGTTACATCTTCGTGGTTGTTGATCATTATTCGAAGTTTTTATTCTTGAAGCCGATGCGGAACGCCACCGCGAGAGAGGTGGTGCGATACATGGAAAAGGACATTTTCCATATCTTTGGAGTACCGGAAGCGGTTCCCTCCGACAACGGCCGCCAGTTCACATCGGAAGCCTTTTCAAACTTTCTCAACAATTATGGGGTGAAGCATGTCAGGACAGCCGCGTATTCGCCCCAAGCAAATGTATCGGAGAGGATAAATAGGTCACTTCTGGCAATAATCCGATCGTACATCGAAGAAGGCGATCAGAAGTCCTGGGATACGCACGTGTCGAAGGCTGCTTTTGCTCTTCGCAGCGCCGTTCACGAAGCCATACGAGTAGAGCCTTACAGAGCAGTTTTTGGGCAGACCATGGTCCAACATGGCGAAACGTATACGCTTCTCAGGAAGCTAGAAGCGGCAGCAGACTCAGATGTGGAAGCTTTGCCTGTAGATTCCCGGCTCAGACTTATGAGGGATAAAATAGCCCAGAGCTTGAAGCAGGCCTACGAGAAGGGTCGAAGAGTGTACAACACACGAGCAAAGCCAATTACATATGCAGTAGGCCAAGTTGTATATAAGAAAAGTTTCCGGCAGAGTGATGCGGCACGCGGGTTCAACGCCAAGTTGGCTCCAAAGTTTGTTAAAGCCACAATCCTCAGACGCGTTGGTAATTGTTTATACGAGCTTGCGGATATGGGAGGTAGATCTATGGGGATCTTCCATGCAAAGGATTTGAAAGTGTAAGTCAGGGACGTGGGTTCGGGCCCTCGGAGTACATCTGGTCGTCTTTCGAGCCGACCGAATCGTGTAGCTCATCGATCAACTCGCCCTGTTACGACCGATCTGGGAAAAAAATAAAAACAACAAAAATCTGGGAAATTTTGTCCATGTTTCTGGCAACATTTTTTTTCGGAATTTCTGTGGTGAACGCACCCACCGCAACAATGCAACCCTGGAGGATGAAGTTGCAATGCTTTCCGAACGCATCCCAAACTCTGAAAGTGCCAAGCACCTCCAACTTCACAAATTCCTCCTTTTTGGATTGACCTTCGATTAATAAGCATCATTTTAGATCTTTATCCGGAATTAGGAACGCAGTATCGAGAAGGAGTAGCTGCAAAATTGCTCCCCTGGAGGTCATTGCTGCCTATCTCACGCATGTTTTAGAGGTGATAATCGCATACATGCGCAGTGAAAACAGACGGAGATTACGTGCCTCGCAATCCTACCTCCATAGGGATTTCACGCTGTTTTATGCATTGTCGTCAAGACGCAAATCTCATCTGCGCCGTAAGATCAGCAAGTCAATTGGTGAAGTATACCCTCATAAAGACAGCATTTACTCGCTAAGTCGGGGCCTGCGAATTTTGTTTCATCATTGAAGTCTCAGAATAAAGGCAACGAGCAATTGAATGGAGGTAAAGATTTACTTATAATAACTAGCGCGAATTTTACACGCCTCAGTCCCTCTTGTATGCGTATCCAACGGAGCAAGGCATAGTGAACGATTTTGTGGTTGTCTAACACCAGGAAACGGGTTTGATGATAGTCTTCCCCGAAACTCAGGGGCGCCTATAGAGGCATATATCAATTTTGGACATATTATATGAAGGATACAAGGTGTTAGGAATAAGTAATCGCTTGTGAATAGCTTAGATATTAAGAGTATTAGGATTAGATTGAATATTTTGTAACGCGAAGTGTAACGACGGAGTGGGGCATATACGCGTTAGAGAGTGTTGAGTAGCGCGGATTAGCGCTCCGAGTCTTCGAACTCGTTTCAAAAAGGCGCCTTAGGGTTACGAGCAAGTAGACTAGTGGTTATGTAATTGAGCTATTATGACGAATTCCAGGTTCCTTCTCCACTCTTATCGTTACAGGAATGCGTCAACGGTCTTGAAATATTAGTGTATTTGAGTAGTAGTAAATAATGCCAACTGAATTTTCTTTTGTGAAATAAATGACACGTAAAATGAATTGCTAAAGCGAACGTGAAGTGTGTGTGTTGAGGGAGACTCGGATGATGCTCGGACTATGAGGTGACGTGGGGGATGGATACGTGTTCGGTTTTGGGGCTGATCAATAAGGGCTATGATCAGCCATGGCCGGGAGGGGCAGATACGCCGGCCTCGAACCTACGGAGGCGAACTGCGGGACCGGACAGACGGATGGACGACAGACTGGGCGGACCCGGATTGTCGTTAAGGGACAGATATATTCGGGGGGTTGGGGGACTAAGACAGTTGTTGATATGGGGGAGTGATACAAGGCCAGGTGGGATAGCGACGGTGGTGGAGATCCATCGTCACGTCAAGGGGTACGATTTTTTTTTATTGTTGACGCGGTGCAATTTTACATCCAAGGTGATCACCAAAAACCCACCCCAATCCGACGAGCTAGGTCGTGCCGGATACGAGCGTACCCAGGTGAACGACGGCTTATTTCATTGCCGCGCTGCGTGCCTAGGCTTTGGCAACAACATTAAGGCATCCTTATGAGCCATACTTTTAGCTTTGTCGTGCTTTAGCTAATATATATTGATCACCACTTGTACTACAAATCTTGTTCCATTATTAATATTAGGTGGATTAAGGTAACGATCAAATTTCTAAATTAAAATTAGTCTACTACGGTACACTTTTCTGGTAGAATGCTTAATTCGGAAGGAGTTGTATTCATCATGAATGCACCTTTTTCATTTAACAGCATCGCGGGATTAAAAAACGATTTAATCTTTCCATTTCAAAATAATCTAAAGACGGTAAGGTTAAAAAAAAACACACAGTTTTAAATATCCGAGTTATCTAATAGATGAATACATATATGTATATCCCCCTTTTATCATTTATATATACTTAACTTTGAACACCTCCCATTGATACCTATGAACGAATACCAAATTTCAAGTTTATTTTACTTATGGTTCCGAATTTATGGCTGATTAAAAATTTCCTCCTACGGGATGTGCCACGCCCCCTATATATATAAGCACCTACGATAGATATGTCTGCATACTAAATTTAAATTTCATGTGACTTATGGTTTTGAAGTTATAGCTGAACAAAATTTTCCACGCCTATGGGATGTGCCACGCCTCCTTTTATAAACTCGTTTATATATACCCTCCTATAAGCACCTACCATTGAAATGTCTGCATACCAAATTTAAAGTTCGTGGGACTTATGGTTCCGAAATTACGGCTGATAAAAAATTCCACGCTAATGGGATGTGCGACGCCCCTTTTCACAAACTCATTTATATATACCCTCATATAAGCACCTGCCATTGATATATTTTCATATTAAATTTCAGGTTCGAGGGACTTATGGGTCCGAAGTTATAGATGATAAAACAATCCACGCCTATGGGATGCGCCACGCCCCCTTTTACAAACTTATTTATACAGAACTTATTATAAGCACCTACCAAATATGTATATGACTGCATACCAAATTTCAAGATGATGCGACATATGGCTCCGAAGTTATAGCTGATAAAAACTGCAACGAATATGGGATATGCCATGCCCCGTTTCACAAACTCGTTTATATATACCCTCCTATAAACTCCTACCATTGATATGTATGCATGCCAAATTTCAAGTTCGTGGGACTTATGGTTCCGAAGTTATAGCTGATAAAGGATTCCACGCCTATAGGATGTGCCACGCCCCCTTTTACAAAGTCATTTATATATACCCTCGTATAATCACCTACCATTGATATGTCTGCATACCAAATTTCAAGTTCGTGTGACTTGTGGTTCGGAAGTTATAACTGATAAAGGATTCCACGCATATAGGATGTTCCACGCCCCCTTTTACAAAGTCATTTATATATACCCTCGTATAAGCACCTACTATTGATATGTCTTCATACCAAATTTCAAGTTCGTGTGACTTGTGGTTCCGAAGTTACAGCTGATAAAGGATTCCACGCCTATAGGATGTTCCACGCCCCCTTTTCCAAAGTCATTTATATATTCCCTCGTATAAGCACCTACTATTGATATGTCTTCATACCAAATTTCAAGGTCGTGTGACTTATGATTCCCAAGGTATAGCTGATTAAAAATTCCACGCCTATGGGATGTGCCGCGCCGCCTTCTACAAACTCGTATATATATATACCCTCGTATAATCACCTACCATTGATATGTCTGCATACCAAATTTCAAGTTCGTGTGACTTGTGGTGTGGTGTATAGGGTGTGCCACGCCCCCGTTTACAAAGTCATTTATATATACCCTCGTATAATCACCTACCATTGATATGTCTGCATACCAAATTTCAAGTTCGTGTGACTTGTGGTGTGGTGTATAGGGTGTGCCACGCCCCCGTTTACAAAGTCATTTATATATACCCTCGTATAATCACCTACCATTGATATGTCTGCATACCAAATTTCAAGTTAGGTGGGCTTATGGTTCCGAAGTTATGGCTGATAAACAATTCCACGCCTGTGGGATGTGCCACGCCCCCCTTTACAAACTCGTTTATATATACGCTCGTATAATCACCTATCATTGATATGTCTGCATACCAAATTTCAAGTTGGTGTGACTTGTGGTTCCGAAGTTACAACTGATAAAGGATTCCACGCCTATAGGATGTGCCTCGCCCCCTTTTACAAAGTCATTTATATATACCCCCGTATAAGCACCTACTATTGATATGTCTTCATACCAAATTTCAAGTTCGTGTTACTTATGGTTCCGAACTTGTAGCTGATAAAAAATTCCACGCCTATGGGATGTGCCCCGCTCCGTTTTACAAACTCGTTTATATATACCCTCGTTTAAGCACCGTTGATATGTATACCAAATTTCAGGTTAATGTGACTTATGGTCTGGAAGTTATGGCTGATTAAAAATTTCACGCCTATGGGAGGTGCCACGCCCCCTTGTCGGATCCCAATTTTTTCACCCTATTATAGGCCCAGGTGTCATGGCAATACTCTGTCAAAATTTTGTTCGATTCTGTCCGCCTGTTTAGACTGCACCCTGGCACATGCACACATACATACTTCCACAAATATATAGTAGATATGGCCTTCGTTACAATGCAAGGGGCGAATCGTAACAAATCGTGGCGAATTTTTAAGGATCTATGATTTTATATTCTTCCGTTTTACATTTAGGGAATTCCCTTAAACTCGTAAAGTCCTAAACCGTGTAAAACTCGTAAGTTTACGAGGCTTTTATGGGATCACCCCCTTTGTGAAAAGGTGTAAATAGGTGCGTAAAGTGACTATTTGACAGATCAACCAGGATTTTGTGAAGTAATTTTTGTTTCGTAGTATTTTCCATAACATCCCGCCATCTTGTCTCTACCACTCTCGGCTAAAATACAGTGAAAAATACCGAAATTAGCAGAAAACCTAAGTCAATACAGTTAGTGGATGAAATTCATTCATTTTATTCGCGTATTATTTTTTTAATTTATTTTCATTATTTTATCATACATTTTAGTACATATAAAAATTTCGGCCCTCGGTAACACTGAAGTTAACGAGGTCGTTTGCGCATCAAATTTGCCTCGCAAGTTTGCGAGGGGCTCGTAAATAGAGCTCCATACAAATTTTGGCAGTTCTTTTAGAGGCTCGTAAATTTACGAACTGTACGAGCTTTACGAGTTTAAGGGAAGATAAAGATAATTAAGCGACAGATCAATCCGTTCCGTTACTTCCACTATAACCCGGTCCTTATTCTTCTCTCATTTTAGCGTTAACCCCCCGTAGTTGTGAACACTAACTTGGAGCAGTGTTTTATTAAGAGTGCAGTAATTTTATATACATACGAAATAGATTGAAAATTTATAGGCACAGAATAAATTTTGTCCACTAAAAAATATTTATATTAAAAAACCGGCCAAAATTTGTTCTAGCCGCCCAACCGCCCAAAGCTTAATCCGACCAGATTTGGCCGGAAACGCCCAAGTTTGGCAACGCTGGCTACGAATTGGCAAAAAAAAACGACAAAAAACGGCTAAATTATTTCAACTAAATTTCACATGTGTTATTTAAACAAATCACAAGTAGAAAGACTAGCACCCCTATTGCGAGTGTCGACTGGTAGTAGATAAACGACTATTATTCGATTATCGCTTTTCCATGGTATTGCGAGCTTCGTTATCTCGTTAAATAAGTTAGTGTGAATAAATTATAGGCGATCATCCTTCTACAAACAAACAGTTGAAGAAGGATGAGCGACTAAAAAATATTCACAGTCGCTTATTGGACGAAAAATCGACACTCACAATACCATGGAAAAGCGATAATCGAATAAGAGTCGTTTATATAAATACTACTAGTCGACACTCGCAATAGGGGTGTAGTTCTTGGAGAAGTTACAAATTCAAGCTGAAACAAAATTTTGCCAGCAAGAATTAGCAATTTTACCCCTCTGAAATTTAAAAATTCTATAAAAATTTCTTATGTGCGAAATGCAACGGTGGACACTAGCTGGCAGAGAAACTTGTAAATTCCTGCAAAATTTGCATTCGTGCAGACATTTGCAGGTTTCTCTACTCGAGAGAGAATTTGGTAGAATATTTCCTTACTATCTGATATTTTTCGTGATAATTCTCGATGGATTTTCGAAGAACACACGAATTGTCTTCCCAGAAAGTTTTGCTTTACATAGAAATGTGTGCCCTTTTATTTCCATTTTTGCGCATTTGTTTTTTGTTATTTTTTGGCCTTATATTCAACAATTTATATTGAGCTCGAGGCCGTTTTTTAAATGAAAGTTTGTTGTGGAAAAGCAGCAATAATTTGAAAAAATTGTAGAAGTGCTAGCTATTTCGGAAATCACCACATTTCCTCATCAGACTTCTTTCAGTAGGATTCGAACCGACGATCCCACTGACTCAGCCAGTTGCCTATGCACCGTGCTAAGTACGCCTTGTAAATTATCGTTTGCTTTTTTCCACTATTTTCATTTTTGTTATGCCAACACAATCAAGCGCAGCTATTCCGCTGCAATTCACTTGATCATGTGGTTGTTGGTATTGTTGGTTTTTGCTAATAATTCTATTTTTAGAATGTTTAACTTTTAGGTGTGCTCGTCCTTAAGTTATTTTGTTTTTGTTAATTTTTTAGCCTTATAACAATTATATTCAACAATTTTTATTGAGCTCGAGTTAAACATTCAAAAAATAGAGTTATTAACAAAAACTAACAAAACCAACAGCCACATGATCAAGTGTAAATCGTAGCGGAATGGCTGTGCTTGATTGTGTTGGGCTTAGCAAATTGAAAAAGTGGGAAAAAAGCAACGATAATTTACAAGTCGGACTTAGCACAGTGCGTAGGCAACTGGCTGAGTCAGTGGGATCGTCGGTTCGAATCCTACTGAAAGAAGTCTGATGAGGAAATGTGGTGATTTCCGAAATAGCTATCACTTCTACCATTTTTTCAAATTATTGTTGCTTTTCCACAATAAATTTTCATTTAAAAAATGGCCTCGAGCTCATTATAAAATTGTTGAATATAATTGTTAAAAGGCCAAAAAATAACAAAAAACAAATAACTTAAGGACGAGCACACCTAAAAGTTAAGCATTCTAAAAATAGAATTATTAGCACAAACCAACAAAACCAACAACCACATGATCAAGTGAATTGCAGCGGAATAGCTGCGCTTGATTGTGTTGGCGTAACTAAAATGAAAATAGTGGAAATAAGCAAACTATAATTTACAAGGCGTACTTAGCACGGTGCATAGGCAACTGGCTGAGTCAGTGGGATCGTCGGTTCGAATCCTACTGAAAGAAGTCTGATGAGGAAATGTGGTGATTTCCGAAATAGCTATCACTTCTACCATTTTTTCAAATTATTGTTGCTTTTCCACAATAAATTTTCATTTAAAAAATGGCCTCGAGCTCATTATAAAATTGTTGAATATAATTGTTAAAAGGCCAAAAAATAACAAAAAACAAATAACTTAAGGACGAGCACACCTAAAAGTTAAGCATTCTAAAAATAGAATTATTAGCACAAACCAACAAAACCAACAACCACATGATCAAGTGAATTGCAGCGGAATAGCTGCGCTTGATTGTGTTGGCATAACAAAAATGAAAATAGTGGAAAAAAGCAAACGATAATTTACAAGGCGTACTTAGCACGGTGCATAGTAGAGCTGGGATACTATCGATAGAGCTGGGATACCTCGATAGTAATATCGATAGTATCGATAGTTGAAAACTGTCGCCACTATCGATAGTTTTTAAAACTATCGAAGTCGGTTTTAGCGAAACTTCTATCTTCTTTACATTTCTTAACATTACATTATTTTTTTTTATCCAAGAAAATTAACAATACAGTCGGAAAAAAATTTAGTTATTGGTATTTTTAGCAACTATAAGCTTACACTGAGTTATAGTAAAATTTAATAAGCTATAAAACCGCTTACACGAAATTTTTATAGAAACTCGAATTAAAAAGCTTGAAATTGTATTGCTATTCAAGTGAATGCAAGTTTATGTATATAAGTATATATAATTCAGAGCCATAAACTAATAAGTTTATTTTATTATTATAAGAAGTTCTTTTTGATGCACTCAAATTTAAGCAATTTTATATAATCTCTTTAATTTACAAAGTAATTTATAAAATTTATAAGTTTATTAATTACGTAATTTTCAAGCAATTTAGCATTTCAATTCAATACTTCTCACGACGATAGTACTATCGATACTATCGATGTTTTCAACTATTGTTTCGAAAACGATCGAGTGGCAGTAATATCGATAGTATCCCAGCTCTAGTGCATAGGCAACTGGCTGTCAGTGGGATCGTCGGTTCGAATCCTACTGAAAGAAGTCTGATGAGGAAATGTGGTGATTTCCGAAATAGCTATCACTTCTACCATTTTTTCAAATTATTGTTGCTTTTCCACAATAAATTTTCATTTAAAAAATGGCCTCGAGCTCATTATAAAATTGTTGAATATAATTGTTAAAAGGCCAAAAAATAACAAAAAACAAATAACTTAAGGACGAGCACACCTAAAAGTTAAGCATTCTAAAAATAGAATTATTAGCACAAACCAACAAAACCAACAACCACATGATCAAGTGAATTGCAGCGGAATAGCTGCGCTTGATTGTGTTGGCATAACAAAAATGAAAATAGTGGAAATAAGCAAACGATAATTTACAAGGCGTACTTAGCACGGTGCATAGTAGAGCTGGGATACTATCGATAGTAATATCGATAGTATCGATAGTTGAAAACTGTCGCCACTATCGATAGTTTTTTAAAACTAGCGAAGTCGGTTTTAGCGAAACTTCTTTCTTATTTACATTTCTTAACATTACATTATTTTTTTTTTATCCAAGAAAATTAACAATACAGTCGGAAAAAAATTTAGTTATTGGTATTTTTAGCAACTATAAGCTTACACTGAGTTATAGTAAAATTTAATAAGCTATAAAACCGCTTACACGAAATTTTTATAGAAATTCGAATTAAAAAGCTTGAAATTGTATTGCTATTCAAGTGAATGCAAGTTTATGTATATAAGTATATATAATTCAGA
>NW_016158478.1:25073-116535 GCF_001687245.7 Rhagoletis zephyria
CAAAAATGAAAATAGTGGAAAAAAGCAAACGATAATTTACAAGGCGTACTTAGCACGGTGCATAGTAGAGCTGGGATACTATCGATAGTAATATCGATAGTATCGATAGTTGAAAACTGTCGCCACTATCGGTAGTTTTTTAAAACTATCGAAGTCGGTTTTAGCGAAACTTCTATCTTCTTTATATTTCTTAACATTACATAATTTTTTTTTTATCCAAGAAAATTAACAATACAGTCGGAAAAAAATTTAGTTATTGGTATTTTTAGCAACTATAAGCTTACACTGAGTTATAGTAAAATTTAATAAGCTATAAAACCGCTTACACGAAATTTTTATAGAAATTCGNCATAAACTAATAAGTTTATTTTATTATTATAAGAAGTTCTTTTTGATGCACTCAAATTTAAGCAATTTTATATAATCTCTTTAATTTACAAAGTAATTTATAAAATTTATAAGTTTATTAATTACTTAATTTTCAAGCAATTTAGCATTTCAATTCAATACCTCTCACGACGATAGTACTATCGATGTTTTCAACTATTGTTTCGAAAACGATCGAGTGGCAGTACTATCGATAGCATCCCAGCTCTAGTGCATANACAGGGCGTACTAAGCACGGTGCAAAGGCAACTGGCTGAGTCAGTGGGATCATCGGTGCGAATCCTACTGAAAGAAGTCTGATGAGGAAATGTGGTGATTTCCGAAATAGCTAATCACTTCTACCATTTTTTCAAATTATTGTTGCTTTTCCACAATAAATTTTCATTTAAAAAACGGCCTCGAGCTCAATATAAATTGTTGAATATAATTGCTATAAGGCCAAAAAATAACAAAAAAACAAATAACTTAAGGACGAGCACACCTAAAAGTTAAGCATTATAAAAATAGAATTATTAGCAAAAACCGACAATACCAACAACCACATGATCAAGTGAATTGCAGCGGAATAGCTGCGCTTGATTGTGTTGGCATAACAAAAATGAAAATAGTGGAAATAAGCAAACGATAATTTACAAGGCGTACTTAGCACGGTGCATAGGCAACTGGCTGAGTCAGTGGGATCGTCGGTTCGAATCCTACTGAAAGAAGTCTGATGAGGAAATGTGGTGATTTCCGAAATAGCTATCACTTCTACCATTTTTTCAAATTATTGTTGCTTTTCCACAATAAATTTTCATTTAAAAAATGGCCTCGAGCTCATTATAAAATTGTTGAATATAATTGTTAAAAGGCCAAAAAATAACAAAAAACAAATAACTTAAGGACGAGCACACCTAAAAGTTAAGCATTCTAAAAATAGAATTATTAGCACAAACCAACAAAACCAACAACCACATGATCAAGTGAATTGCAGCGGAATAGCTGCGCTTGATTGTGTTGGCATAACAAAAATGAAAATAGTGGAAAAAAGCAAACGATAATTTACAAGGCGTACTTAGCACGGTGCATAGGCAACTGGCTGAGTCAGTGGGATCGTCGGTTCGAATCCTACTGAAAGAAGTCTGATGAGGAAATGTGGTGATTTCCGAAATAGCTATCACTTCTACCATTTTTTCAAATTATTGTTGCTTTTCCACAATAAATTTTCATTTAAAAAATGGCCTCGAGCTCATTATAAAATTGTTGAATATAATTGTTAAAAGGCCAAAAAATAACAAAAAACAAATAACTTAAGGACGAGCACACCTAAAAGTTAAGCATTCTAAAAATAGAATTATTAGCACAAACCAACAAAACCAACAACCACATGATCAAGTGAATTGCAGCGGAATAGCTGCGCTTGATTGTGTTGGCATAACAAAAATGAAAATAGTGGAAAAAAGCAAACGATAATTTACAAGGCGTACTTAGCACGGTGCATAGGCAACTGGCTGAGTCAGTGGGATCGTCGGTTCGAATCCTACTGAAAGAAGTCTGATGAGGAAATGTGGTGATTTCCGAAATAGCTATCACTTCTACCATTTTTTCAAATTATTGTTGCTTTTCCACAATAAATTTTCATTTAAAAAATGGCCTCGAGCTCATTATAAAATTGTTGAATATAATTGTTAAAAGGCCAAAAAATAACAAAAAACAAATAACTTAAGGACGAGCACACCTAAAAGTTAAGCATTCTAAAAATAGAATTATTAGCACAAACCAACAAAACCAACAACCACATGATCAAGTGAATTGCAGCGGAATAGCTGCGCTTGATTGTGTTGGCATAACAAAAATGAAAATAGTGGAAAAAAGCAAACGATAATTTACAAGGCGTACTTAGCACGGTGCATAGGCAACTGGCTGAGTCAGTGGGATCGTCGGTTCGAATCCTACTGAAAGAAGTCTGATGAGGAAATGTGGTGATTTCCGAAATAGCTATCACCTACCATTTTTTCAAATTATTGTGGCTTTTCCACAATAAATTTTCATTTAAAAAACGGCCTCGAGCTCAATATAAATTGTTGAATATTTTGACGCATTTCAGTGTTGGTTCTTTTTATTCAAGTTGGCCTTCGGCTTTCAGAATTTAAATAAGTTCTCAGTAAAAAAGGCGTATTTAAAAAATACATATGTATGTGTACATAGTGCTTGAAAATATCCATTTCTCCTTTACCTTAAACCTTTAAGCGTGGGCAACAATGATGTTTTGTAATTAAGGCAGAATTGAATATGCGCTATCTGGGAAGACAATACCTGTAATATTTATTCTATGTGTTGGCATATCCAAACGTGTTAAGCAAACAGTGAAACAATTTGTTATTTTCTAAGTTTGCGAATAAAACTTCACACTTAAATTTAAGACATTCATAACAAACATTTTATGAAGAAAATCCCCGCTACGGCCTTCTTTAGAAAAAATATATTCGCTTAAAATAAAAATAAGCGAAATCGGCCCAATTTTATATAACCCTGCCTGACATGAAAATTTTATCCGCGATAAGGCTAGTAGCGATTTGAATATTTATTTATCTCAAAAGTATGTTAAGATATTAAGTATTTTTTTGTACATTTTTACAATTCAATTAAAAATTTTAATCGTCTACTAAACTTAAATTCTAATGCTTAGCCAACAGTGAAAATAAGGTAAGAAATAGTAAAGGGTAAATAAACAAGAGCTTACAGAAATAGTAGAGCGTATAAGAACAAGAGCTTACAGAAAAGATGAGAAAACATAGAGGACCCATACGGTCAAAATTTTTGTCTTTAACGTTACAGTCGGATGTATATTTCTGCTAATATTTCTGAAACGTTGTGTAAAACCCGAAAGTTTTTCATTTATCCTAGTAATAAACCGCATAAAGTACATTTTATATGCAGACACTTTTTTCCTATCTCTTGTTGTTTTAAAGATAAAAGCAGTTTTAAGTGGTATTTAACGCTACATTTTTTGGAAGTGAGTTATGTGATAACGTCACACGCACAGTTAACTTAGCGAATCCTGCAAAGTTAAAAATTAAACCAAAGTATTTTAATAAAGATTAAGGTTCAAAGAAACTACAAAAATATTAACTTTGGGAAAAAATATTTTTTGGACAGATCTAAAAATCAAAATATGTGGTCTTTAGCGTTACCTAAAAAAATCTTTCACGTTACCTTGGGATTTTATTGGGAGTATGGTAAATATAGAGATACAAAACAAGTGGAAATTGTTTAAAATGTGATAACTCAAACTCATATACATACTGATTCAGTAGATAATACCTATCTCAATATTTGTCCAAAAACACTGTTCAACAGCCGAAATTAACATTGACTGAAAGTACTTTTTTTATACGCTAAATCCGAATTTGGCAACAAAGGTATTCCACGCCAGAATTTTGAAAGAATGGGGTTCGAAACCCCAAAATCACTATTTAAAGCATTTTAAAAACTTGTGCTGGTCGAATCTGACGTGCTGAAGAGTTTTCAAAGAGAAACTAATTATATCTTTCGATAGACGTGTCAAAAATTACTATTTTTTCGTCCTTGACTTGACTTTGATGGGATAAAGCAAAGTTTCGAACATGATTCGCACTTTTAAATACATCTGAAGTGTGCCACTTCTTCGATCATGATTTGTGATTGTGTACGATGCCACCTACCCAGCCTTTACCATGCGACGCCACAGTGTTGTGGCTCCATATAACATGTGGGCAAAAATACCATTATGAACCGATTTAAATGAAAACTTCTTTCTTAGTGAACTTGAGGACGCTGAATTCATAAATGCAACTTCTTTTTGATACCAAAATTTGGATTCTTGTTGCATTTACATAGGTATATACATATAGTTCATTCCATTTTCAAAAGTGAGGTGTCAGTTTACATGGATTGGTCTGTAGATGTGCAGTAAAGTTTTATTTTTTTTAGCGGTTGCCACCTGTTAAAAAAGTTTAATTAAAATTATATAATAAGTTAAATGAATTAGATATTACAATATGGGTATCAATCGACATGGTTTTGAAAGTACTTAACTTCTAAACAACACGTATAAGCAGTGTTACCATATGTTTTTTCGAAATCGTCAGAAACTGCTTAAAAATCGTAATTTTTGGCCTAACATCGTCATATAAAAAATATAAGCATTTTCAATTCATGTTTTTATTTTAACAGTCTTAACAAACATAACAAAAACATAATAACGTAAAATGTGCGTTGTATACAAAAGGTACTTCGTTACATATCTTATGAGATTCTTAGTTATAAATTTTTGAGTTCATTTTCTTAAGCACATCTATTTGCGGTTCCATATTATGGCACGAAAAGTTGTTTAATTTCAAATAATCTTGAGCCAGCAAGATTCCTTGTAGTGTATCAGAACGGTTTCTGATTTTTGTTTTATTTAAATTAATTTTTGAAAAAATGCGTTCTACATTTGCTGACGAGTGCGGTAAGCACATTAAATGGGAAAGGAACTTACATAGATTGGAAAAAGCGTATGTAGAATCAGCTATTTTGATATTGGAAATAGTTTTCCAAAACAATTCTGGAGAAACTGCTTCAATATCCTTAAAATATGTCTTAAAGTCGAAAAATTTTAATTCCCTAAACTCGCTATCAATATCTTGAGCAGTGTTCTGATCGATTAAGTGTGGAAACTGTTGCAAGACAATATGTAAAGAGTCGATTTTTTCCAACAACTTGTTGAGGGTCCATAAAACTTAAATTTTGCAAAACAACATTGTTAAAATTATTATTTTTTTTTTAATTTGGTCACACATTTCACTATAAAAAAGAACACAATCGCTCTTAAATTGGATTTTTTCTTGCTCGGAAATATGAGAGTGGCTTAGCTTACCCTTCGCATAAGCTCCTATATAGATTTGGTCAGTTTCCCGTAAATTTGAAGATTTTTTATAATCTATAGCTTCTATGTTGTCTATATTTATACATTGCGGCTTAACAAAATTATACAAAATGCCTAAATACAGTCTTTTCATTTCTGAATACATATTATGTATTTGAAGTCCCTCACTTTGGAACATTTTATTCAATTTATTAATAATTTGGAGTATATACTTTAGGAATAAAAGATACATTTAATTTTTGTCATTTAAGCTATTAAGAATATTTTGCGCGCTGTCTATTTTGTCAACATTAACAGCGAAGTTAAAAAATATTTTTAAGGGCCCGTAAAGTTCTTTCACCCTGCATACTACTGCCTCTAAAGACAGCCAGCGCGTTTGAGATGGGTGTAGCATTTTTTTGGCTTTAATTCCAATAGCCCAATTATTTTTTTTAATGGATCACTCCTCTGGGAACTATTGGAAACGTAACTATACATTGCGCACCAGTGTTTCTACACTACTAGGTAACGTTAAGCAGGCATACGACGAACAAAGCAAGAATGGCATATACATTTATAAGTAATTAAGTTAGGAATTTCTTTTTCAAAAAGCCGCGAAATAGAATGCTTCGAACCAGTCATGTTATTGGCTCCATCTGCAGCATATGCCAACATATTTCTAAGGTATACAATTCTCAATAAAGTAGTTTTTAATTGCGCTGTGCAAACTTATCGCACAGACATCAAACCGAAAAAAGTCTTGTACTGAAACGTTAATACAAACTCTCACAACTAGGCTAAGCAATTTAACATTACTGATATCAGTAGATTCGTCAACACATAGTGAAAATTTACTTGTTCGAAGGATATCGCATAGTACCTCGAATTGGTACTTGCCCAGCACATTAATTATAATACTTTTGGTTTTTGTTCTTCCGCAGGAAACTATTGCTGCTATTTTTGAGTCATCAAAGCTGCATTTGATACATTTTAAAAGGTCATATGCGGCTAAAAATGGCAGATTATGCTGCGCAATAAATGGGCATAATCGCAGCTCATCCCTATGTGTTTTTTGCTTAATGGTGGCCGTTTGAAATTTGTCCTTAATTGCAGGTTGAATTTGAAGACTTCGCATATTTTTCTTGTGACGCTCGCTTCCAGCGTGGTGCAATAGGTCTGCTTTACCAGACGCTGTTTTTAAAATGCAATTACATACCTTGCAATACGCACAAACATGTCCACTAAAGTCTTGGATCTTTTCGACCCAATTCTTTAATTGGGCATCATTAAGCCACGACTCGCAAAACCACCGTGGCCGCTTTTGGGAAACCTTAAACAATTGCTATCAATTTATGCACGCACATTTATGTAAATACTCACATCTTCTGTACTGGGTGCATTTGAAGCTGTTCCTTGAATTTTAGAACCTGCCAAACCAAAAAAAGAAAAAGCTTTAACAGGTTCCCTGTCCAAAGAATCGCATGTGATTCATGGGAACAGTTTTGTACCTTGTCTCACACGTCCATGAATCTTATATGAGCAAAATCAATGCTGACTTCAGATACATATTTCTACGTATTTTGCAGAAAATATAGTGTTTTTGTGTGGAAACATACAAAACAGTTGTGGATTGAATATGATACATTGGACGTACCTTATCGAAAACTATTTCCCACGCTTATTTATAATATACAGTATCGGTCATATCTATAGCACGCCATTTCAAAATGATATTGTGCGCAACTTATGTTTATTTATTTATTTTTGAGAATTTTCAATTAGAATACAGTTCTTTCTCTAACAAACCCCATATAAATCCAAGTTTAACAATTTGTAGAAAACTTCAAAAAAGTGCAACAAATTGAGGAATTAAATGTTTTATCTATGCTCTTTGCATACTTTTATTTGCAAATAATATCAAATCAGATAAAGAATCCTAAAAAGAGCGGGGGACGTATGCAATGAAAAAAGATGTATTGCATGAGGACAGGGAACCTGTTAATAACAACTTTACAAATAAATCTTGAAGCACTTACACAATTTCAGAAATTTGTCCATTTCGGTGTATTATGGTCGCGCGGAAACTTCAATTTGAGCGGTTTAATATCAAATGTCATTCTTGCTCAGTGTTAGACAGCTGACGAAAGATAAACGCAAATGTCAGCACACCTCACAGTGTTGCAAAACAGTATAAAGTGTGCGAAAATTATACAAGACAGGCATTTCTGTTTTTACTCTACTTTCTTAGTATTTACATAAATATTAAACAAAAAAAAAAAAAACTAAAATAAAAAAAATCGTAATTTTTCAGTACAAAATCGTCCAATCGTCATTGAAGTGAAAAATCGTATAAATGACGACGCCGTCGTCAATCTGGCAACGCTGCCTATAAGGGTGCCACCTCTTTACACCTCGACGTACATACATTCTTCGTAAATTCGACGAGCCGACAACGTGTGTTGTTTACGTATACAAAGATAACAATGTACTTCCAGGGTTAAACAGTTAAATTCAATTTAATTAATGGGTTTGGGTAACTGAAATATGAATAATAACATGGGCGTCAGACCAAAGAACAAATCTAAAATATTTTGCAAAAAATAAGTGAAGAATAAACAAATTCCTGAAACCCTAAAGTTAATTTGAGGGTTCAGTAAAATGAAAGGAGCAAAAAAAATATCACTCATTGGCAATGTATGTATTTAAATACTGCAATAAAATAAAAAATACGATGCCGCAACCCTTTCATTTGATATAAATATATTAATATTTCATATATAATTAAATTCCATTTCCAAACAGTTCGCGACCCTCTTCAAAATATTTGCAAGCCATGACCTTAAACCTCTTTTGTCGGACTGCCATATATATGGTGATACATATTTCAGTCACCTAATTCCATAAATTTAAATGGAATTGATGAAGATGAAGATGAAGATGAAGATGAAGATGAAGATGAAGATGAAGATGAAGATGAAGATGAAGATGAAGATGAAGATGAATATGAAGATGAACATCTTCATCTTCATCTTCATCACCTTATTAATCTTCATCTTTGTCTTCATCTTGATCTTCATCTTAATCATTGTCTTTTTATTTATCTTTAACTTTGTTCAGTTCTTCATCTTTATCATTGGCTTGATCCTTCAATAGGTTGTGATTGTCTGTGGTTTTGTCGTTACCCTTGTCTTTGTTTCCGCTCTTGTATCTTGCTCTCTATATTTTCATTACCCACTCCACAGTGGCGTTAAAAGTTCAATGTAGCCGCCCCCTGTCTGTTCACGCATGCACATACGCATACGCAAAAATTAAGTTTAATTTTCAGAGCAAAAAATAAAACTCAAGAAATAACGATTATTTTCCGAGCAAAAAATAAAACTTAAAACGTAACGATTATTTTCCGAGCAAAAAATAACTAAAAACGTGACGATTATTTTCCAATCAAAAAATAAAACTTTAAACGTAACCATTATTTTCCGAGCAAAAAATTAAACTTAAAACGTAACGAATATTTTCCGAGCAAAAAATAAAACTCAAAACATAACGATTATTTTCTGAGTAAAAAATAAAACTCAAAAAATAATCGTTATGTTTTGAGCAAAAAATAAATCTCAATTAATAACGATTAAAAAGTGATTTTTATAATAAAAGTTATAACCGTTACAGTCCCTGCTTTTAATAATTCATTAAACTTATTAAATAATTTGAACTAAATTTTTTAACAGGAGGCAAATTGCTATAGCTGCTACCTATAGATTTAGCTGCATCACTAGATTGTGTTTTATTCTTTTTTTCTTTCTCTACATTTTCTAACTCGCTCACGTGTTGCTTCAGGACGCTTTGCAATGATGCGATCACGCTCGTTGTTTGACAACAGTATTTCTTTCGCTTTTGTTGTGTGTCGCAGTTTTTTCGTGGTAACCGCCATTTTTTTCTTTACTTATCATTTCTCTTCAATTTAGCAATGTAATTTTGATCGATTTGAGCCCGGCTGAGCGGTTTCTGCACAGTATTTCAAAAGTTATCGCAGTTTAAAAGAGGTTAGTATTTTTTAGGTGTAAACGGTCTTTAACGTTACATAAATTCAATACTAAAACGTTGCAAAACGATAGCACAATAAAGCCTTTTCTTATATTTGGTCTTTAACGTTACACGGTTATCGGAGAAACATTTCAGAATGATCAAACTCACGAAGAAAACAAAAAATGCCACTAAATTTGCATTAGTCTATTTCAAAAATACTTTATCTTACCGAAGACCAGCTTTAGTATCGAAAAATTAGTAAGATATTAATGTGTTTACTTTTTTGTGCGGGTTGACTATATTCTCCATTTTTATCGCACGCACAAGAAGCACAAAGAAATTAAAGTACCGTGCAGCACACTTAATTGAATATAAATCAACAATTATTTCTAGATACTATACGATGTATATTAACAAAATATGTCAGAGTTGACGCGGGATTCAAAGAAAAAAATTTCCCACCGCTTTCCTCGTTCCCAAATTTTTGACCATATATGTAATACTTCTATATTGACAGTCAGCTAACTTATCAATCTGTAATAGAGGGCTGCATGAATTCATTCAAAACGGCTTATGAATTATTCATATACAAAACGAATGAATGATTTCGGCTTTGAGTGTATACCTGTTCGGATATATGTGTCGACATCACAATATTGAAACAAAGTGAAAATAAATTGATCTGAAATAAATGACAATTTTTTGTATGAATATCAAAAAATATCCCAGCAAGAACAGTGACGGTCACTTTCCTAGTGACGTGACCCCGCTAAGTTCGGCACGTTTTGCTATCACATTCTTAATAGTGAATCAAAAATGCTCCCAGAAGTTTTGTGTACGTGTGATTTTTCAAACCAAATAGTTTTCCTGCTTGCTCATATTTGAAAAGATTAGCGTGACTATTTACTCATATGTGAAAGATAGCTCGCACGAAATAACAATAGATGGCGCTCCAATCAAAATTTATTACAGGTGTGTTAGTAACACCATAAAATTTGCGTTTGTGTTGGAGTTTCGGTCACGCTGGTTTTGCTGGGATCTTTTCTATGTATACATGTAGAAACATACATATGTGTGTGTGGATGTATTGCTGCGCTCCTATTACAATACGAACAAACTTATCTGTAGAAAATAGGGCTGTGCGATTATTCGATTANATTAATTAAAATTTTGAGTAATCAATTAATCGCACAGCCCTAGTAGAAAAATTTTAATNTAAGTTCGGCACGTTTTGCTATCACATTCTTAATAGTGAATCAAAAATGCTCCCAGAAGTTTTGTGTACGTGTGATTTTTCAAACCAAATAGTTTTCCTGCTTGCTCATATTTGAAAAGATTAGCGTGACTATTTACTCATATGTGAAAGATAGCTCGCACGAAATAACAATAGATGGCGCTCCAATCAAAATTTATTACAGGTGTGTTAGTAACACCATAAAATTTGCGTTTGTGTTGGAGTTTCGGTCACGCTGGTTTTGCTGGGATCTTTTCTATGTATACATGTAGAAACATACATATGTGTGTGTGGATGTATTGCTGCGCTCCTATTACAATACGAACAAACTTATCTGTAGAAAATAGGGCTGTGCGATTATTCGATTACTCGAGCAAGTTGGTTAATCAATTATTCGGTTAATCAATTGCTCGAGTAATCAAGATTTTGATTACTCAAAACGATGATTAATCGAGTTACTTGAAATATGATTACTCAAAAAAAATAATTTTGCTCGTTAAAAGAGTTTGCTTTGGAAAATGCTTATTTTCTTTTTTACAATCTGTATATGAAAAAAAAATTTCGTTTTAATTTTTGAAAACATAAACGTTGTTTTCAAAGTATCAAGGAATTTTAACTACTTTATACATATGAAAATAGTTGAAATGTTGATTACTCATTTTACTCGAAATGTTGATTAATCATAAAGCAAATTACTCAAGTATTTCTTTTTTTTGGTTAATCAAAAATCTTGATTACTCGAGTAACTGAACTTTTGAGTAATCAGAATTTCCAATTAATCGAATAATTGAGTTATTTACTTTATGATTAATTAAAATTTTGAGTAATCAATTAATCGCACAGCCCTAGTAGAAAAATTTTAATCGAAATGAGTTTGAATGATTTGAATGTTTTTCATTCATTCATTCACATTTTTCCATGTGAAGGTCCTGAGCTGAGTTTTTGTATGTGAAGTAAGATATTCCCATCTACTGTACTCTGTTTGGGTAGAAGTTTGAATGAATTCATGCAGCCCTCTAATGTGTAAGCATTCCGAAATCAAAGCGATCCCCAGTAGAAATTTTATGTATATGACATCATTTTGGTGGCATGAACTTGCTGCCAGTATAAATGTACTTTCATTTCCATTTAACAGCGTATGCGTACTCTAACCATACCCCTGTACTACTGCTGTATGCATATGGTTGTATTAATGTTTAAAACATGCAAAAGCACTACTATACAGGCATACAAAAATACACATAATTAGTGCTTGCAAAAGTACTAATGCTGCACTAATGGAACTGTATTAAAGCATTCTAACACGATATACATTAGGCTGGGTCGTATTGTACTAGTAATATTATGATGATGTCTTAGATCTAAGCCAATTGTTATTGGCCACAAAACAGTACGTCCNCCTTTGAAGGTCTTCTGTTTATATATTTCCATATTTTCTAATATATTCAATCTTTGTCCTTTATGTTGTACACGGAGAAGTTCTGTTGTTTGTCCAATCTTCATTGGTGTGCATTTATTTTTGATCATGTGATTCGCGAAGTTCGATTCTATTGCAGCCTCTGGTTTTCGTTTTTTCTTATTATAATCCCTTATGTGTTCTCGATACCTTGTTTTTATATTTCGCCAAGTTTATAAGATGTCTTCCCTGTGTAAGTTATAACTGCCCAAGTTTTTTTTATTGTTTTCCTCTTTTCTAGTTTGAACCTCTAAAACCACGATGTAGGGAGACAGAGGTGGCGCAATCAGCAGTACAGCTACTTTGTTCGTGGCGAATTTGACAGAATCAGCTGTTCGTGTGATGTCATTTTAGCAAACTGTTTGTATGTATGCAGAGATGTTTATATGTATGTAAATATGGCGACCTCCATGGTTTGACAGTTAACACTCTTTCTCTCCTCCATCTCCAATTATTCTTTCCTTTATCTACACTATTCGTTGCTATCTTGACGTCATTACCTGCAGGAATGCGCAATCTTGTATTCTATCATTCTTGCTCTAAAACTACTATACGAGAAGAAAAATGACAACAACAAAATATTAAGGACAGACATGGAAGGGAATACACCAACTGCAAAAACAAATAAGGTAAAAATCACGGACTTCTACCTG
This sequence comes from Rhagoletis zephyria, assembly GCF_001687245.7. Classification (NCBI taxonomy): domain Eukaryota; kingdom Metazoa; phylum Arthropoda; class Insecta; order Diptera; family Tephritidae; genus Rhagoletis; species Rhagoletis zephyria. The sequence continues at coordinate 37,694 of NW_016158478.1, forward strand.
CCGTCAAAAACGAGCCAAAACAATTCATCTACCTATTGAGCACCGCAAACACTGCAAAACTAAAAATACGTACCTAACAAAAGAAAGAGGTAGTTAACAAGGAGTATAAATACGAGCAACCAACAAAAAACATGCAGAACGAAAAATGACACTGAAGATGGCACAACGCCGAAACCGGTTTGTCTCCAAACCAAATTTGACAAGGGATGACGGAAATTCGTTCCAAAATACATTAATTTAAAACTTATCTTTAGCCCGCGCAATTGAATTTTGAAAATGAAACTTTGACTTGTAATATCTATGGAATGCGGTAGTTGTTATAAACAGGACGATAGGGTTATTAAATTTCGTACCTTACGTTCATTTATCAGTCTACCAGTTTTTAAGATATTAAGATAAAACTTACACAAACTACAATTTTCCCTTATGAATTTTCAATTCTTCCTTACTTCAGCAATCAAGTCAAAAATACAAAAAATTTAGACGAGAATTATTTCAAACAACTTATTTATACAATTGAAGATACATTTTTTTAGAAAAAACTGAAGATCCACTTTTTCGATATAACTTTGGTAAATGTTGCTCGATCGGTACATAATAATTACAAAATTGAAGGCGCAACTTACTGTTACTGATTTATAATAATAATATGATGAAAATCGTTCAGATTATAAACCAATTAGTTAAAAAAAAAAATGTTGAACAACATTTTTTATAATTTTCCTATATTTGTAATTTGTATATTGTATGCATAAACATAAGTATGCTAATTAGTGTTTCAAGAAGTTGTGCCTGTTCAGCTTTTCCATACAAATTTGCATAAACAAAATTTTTCCACGATGATGGAAAACAATGGCTTTTCTATTAGAACTACCGAAATTGTTCCAAAATTTGCAAACAATAGCTAATATTAAAAAAATATTAGAATATTTGGAACCAGCGACCTAAATGCACGCCAGAAATATTAATGCTATTCTTTACACCTTTTGACTATAGGCAAGTGCAAATACAAGAGAACAATTAAAATTTTATTGAAAAAGATAACTTTGAGATTAACGATAAGCTAAAGGGCTGCGAGAAATGATATTTGACTTTATCTTTTGCGTTAACGGATTCATTATCTAATAATACGCACCGAACCTTTTTGCTGAACCCAGAATTTTTAACAAGAATTGGTCTTATTCGACCAGTGGGCTGTGGTCACTTTGCGGTCGATGCGCGTCGGCGGCTCTTACAATTAAAACAAAATACTAATACTTTGCAGGCTTGTTGTTGACTTCATGATACAATATATTTTTACTAGGGATTTGAGAAAAATTATATTTTCGACCCGCCCTAATATTAATATATTTCCATATGTAAATTCTACTTTTCTGATGCATTTTAATATATGACACATACGAGTACAAACAAAACGGTAGCATTTACATATGCATATCCACATCATATAAAAGCCCTCTTAGTGACGAAAATATTATCGCACAACACGTCCGCTCGCTACAATTTTTGCACAAGACTGAAAATATTACAAACATTTTGTGTTGCGATTTATAGAGAAATGTACTTAAAATAACAACAAAGTACGTTCGCTTACAATTCGCTAGAATTTGACTTTATTTCTGGAAATTCATGGCCGCTCATGAATTCTTCACCCTTTTTCACTCATACGGCATGCATACTTCATGAATGCATACAACCAATTTTTACTGGGGAGACAGTCTGTACCGTTTTTGTGAATGTATTGTGTATGTGAGTTTGTTTATAAACGTATGTGTTCATTTTCTGTTGTACGTGTTTATTGATATATCTGTACTGTAATGTTTTCGGACGGTACTAGCTCTTACTGCCAATATAGGAATATTACATATATGAGAGAACCTAACTACATATACATATGTACATTGGTAACTAAGTAAAAAGTTCTGTAAAAGATTTTGAATCGCTTAGTCAAAAATGAAAACATATATATTTGAATTTTAAGAAAACAAGGCAAATAGCAAAATCGGCTAAAACGACTATTTTTTTACAAAACGGCTGCCGGTTAAACCGAAATGTTTCCGGCTGTTTGCTATTGCAACCGGCTAAATCTAGCCGGAAAACTGCTAAAATGCCTGTAAAACAGTCTGTAACAGTGGCAATGGCCCGTGAGCAGAGCACTTTCGTGCCGTTCAAGAGATCCGAGTTCGATAAATAAAAGGTTTTTATTAAATTTTTTTTTTAAGTTTTATTGCATAAAAAATTAATATTTTTTATTTTATTTTCGTTTAGAAACTTTTTTGATTAATCTTTTTTCTTTTACTTTCAGTTTCTCAAATTCTTAGTTTTTCCTGTTTTAAAAAAATATGTTTTTCCTTTCGTTTAGTTTTTAGAAAACTTATTGCTAAACGATAAATATAAATATAAATATAAATATTAGCACATCTTTCAATTAGTCACTCGAAATACAGAAAAGAGCTTTCAAGATAGTTGCCGGAATATAAAGTCTTTTGTCTCTCGAAAGACTGAGGTGAGTTCAGACACAGATGTCAGAATTTGCCTGTTATTGGTTTTGTTGGTCTTTTAGCAAACAGTTTCTAAAAATTTAATTATATTTAAAAAAATTTGTTTCCTTTTTACAGCAATTAGATCTACAAATTAAAAGAAAATTTTATCAAAAAAGCAAAAAAATCCAATAAAAACAGTTTATACATTGAACAAGAAAAAAAAATATAAAAAATTTCCTGCCCTAGGGTATGAGTCTAAGGTAAGTGGGTATGTTGGTATGTTGGCTTATGCGTAAACGTAGTAATAGCTGGCTTATCGACGAAGACTTTTGACTTCACATAGCCCCAAAGAAAAAAATCCAAGGTGTGAAACGAAACGCTGCCGGCATCACGGGCGTCAATTTCAGGCAACAAAAAGGTAGTTATAAAGGTGCGGCAGCGCTCTTTATTGGCGTTTATTTATGTTCTGCCCGCGACCAGCATTTGAATCAAATTATTTTAAAAAAGTAAATTTCAGAGAATTTTCTTTCGGGTAATAATAAAAGTTCCGACATCCAGTTCTGTTTTAAGTGTTTTATTTAACATTAAAAAAGGGTCTATATCAGGCATGGGCGGCAGCGCTGGCAGAACTCAATAAGCATGTACAAAACTTTTGCACTTGCTTATGGAGTTCTGCCTGCGCTGCCCATCACTGGTCTAGATGGATCACCCGATAGATAGCCAATTTTATTGATATAAACTGAGAAAAAATATAACAACATAACCCGATAGCCACGAAGGCGGTAATACATATCTGCAGGGAACGGATTTTATGGAAATGGCATTTTTATTCGCCAAAGAGATAGAGTATATTCGATTTAGAATGTCCACGATTTAGCTTTCCCTGATTCCATATATACACATTTGATGTCGCCTTTTTTAAGGTATTTTACTTTTTTTGCCTTTTCTAACTTTCAATTGTAAAGGGCAAGCCCCTATTTCCTGATAATATAAGTTTTAAACGGTCCATATTTAAATTGGGGGCCACTTGTATCAACTCACGTCAGCGAAGGCTTTTCTTCGCGTGAATTGAATAAATATGCTGCCAGAAAACTTCAAAATGCATCTTGTGGTTCAATATTCCTACAACTATAGAGATTGAAGTCCTAAAAATCTGTTCCCTGCGTATATGTAATAAGAAATAATGTAAAAAAGAGCCGTAGATTTGCAGGCAAATAGCCGCATTTGCCCACTATGGCTATATAAAAATCTCATTCTTACGGGCCATCTCCACAGGCAAAAGTTTTTGTCTTGATAACGTTATCAGACAATATATTGTAAAAGGAGGCAGCAGTAAGATGACTTTTCAAATTTGTTTATCTCCGATTTTTATTTTATTTTATATTCGCACACTCATCCCGAACATATGTATGTATATTCACAGCTTTAAAGGTATAGCATTAATTGTTTTTTTTTTTGCGTAAAGGTAGAAGCGTTTGGTTTAATTGGCGATTTTCTGCTCTCGGAAAAAAGTAGATCAAAGAATTTCAACCAATTTTGTGTAAAGAAAGAAGTTGCTAAAGACGTGGGCATTCCGGTTTGGGTGTCATACAATTTGTTCCTTTGTTTTGGGCATGAAACATATGGCAGCAGTCATCGAATTAAATTACGTCAATAATCATCCTGACATGCTCAAGAGAATCATAGCTGGTGACGAATCATGGGTATGTGGTTGTCAGGTCGAAAACGCAGATATATCGTCCCAAAGAACCCAGAAAAGCAGGACAAGAAATCGCCGATGACACTAAACACTTCCAACCTTTCCGCATCTCACAAAAAAAAAAACAAATAATGCTATACACTTGAAGTTGTGAATATATGTTTGCGATGAGTGTACCAACATAAAATAAAATAAAAATTAGGGGATCGAACATACGTACATAGCTCAAGCAATATGAAGATGCAATTAAATTAATTGCAATTAAACTTTTAATTGCGCATTGCAACTAAATTTACTGAAATTGAACTTTTACTTGCACACGGCAATTAATTTAATTGCAATTACTTTTCTGATAACAATTAACCTACTTATAAACAATGATCGGACTTCAAAAAAAAATGTGTGTGGTAGAATCTGGAAAAAAATGTGGTTGATTTCAAAAAAATGTTGTAGATCTAAGGTTCTGGATCAAACTTTCTAGAACAAAATTAATTTTAGTATAATAAAGTGCACGATTGTAGTTGCTATTCCGTCGAGTTTTGCTATTTTTTTCTTGACAGTGTAAAGCAGTTCCTTCCATATCACGATGTTTTTCGAACTTATTTTGAAAAATTTCTGCAACCTTGCGGAGTGCTTCCAGCTTTTCTTTTTATCACATTACGATGTAGCGGACAAATGTGGCACGTTCCAGAAACCGCTACTTGAGATTTGCCGATTTTGACAATTCTCAAGTAAAAGTAAACAACGCTTTATAAACTTTAGATGCACTGAAATTTTCCAATACTTTCACAAAAATCGCCGTTTTTTTAACATTTTCGCTATTAATTCTTTTTTATAAATCATATATTTTGCAGTTTAACACAATAAAACCATGTTTCCTGTCGAAAAATTGAATATTGGGAAGATTTACTATTTTACGGTTTATTTTATCCACCCATTCTGCCTGGTGTTAGTGTTTAAAAGTTGACTAAACGGCAGCCGAATGTCAGAAAATAAAGCGAGAAAGCTGTTTTATTACTTCACCTTTTTATTGCGCCATGAGTAATATCGCATCACTATTGGATTATTTATGATTACGTCAAAGGAAGTTATTCAGTAATTTTTTAGGCTCTCAAAGCCCTAAAATATGGAGAATGTTGTCTTTTGGCGTTATGTGACAAATACTTTTATCAAGATAAATAGTGTCTTCACACAAATATTTCGACTGATAAAATATATTCTGCCAACCAAAATGACAGTTGGGTAGGCAATAATTTTTGCCCGTGGAGACGCATCGTTAAGGAAAGTAAGGGGCAATTATGAGCCTAACAACACAATTTTCAAATAACTTACATTTCTTTGGCAGCAGCTGTTGTACTGGAGTGTTTTTTTTTATATTTTGCAGCGGAACGTAGCACTTAGTTTTTTTCCCCAAAATTGATGGTGATAACATTGCTATCTTTGCAACCAGTTCATTTTCATCTACAGTTGGAAATGAATTATTGACTTTTTTTTTAGATGTCTGCCCTTTAGGATTTAAATTGTCAAAGAACTTTTTTTTAGTTGGTGATCCAGAATCACTTTCAGTTTCCAGTCCGTGAGCGCTAATAATGGAACCATCTTTATTAAATCGCGTTCGTGATTTCCGCGGTCCTTTAGGAATTTCAGCTACTCCATCAGACTCCTCAGATTTATCGCATTCAGAACACTGCCAGCCGTAAAGTTTAGACTTCTTTGGGTGGCGTGTGAGTGGTGGATTCAAACAGCTCAAGTGATAGTGTAATTGGCAAGTGTCGCATTTAGCCAACAAATGCTGATCGGTTGTGCGTTTACATATTCCACATTCGAAGGTCTGAACGTTTGAGGTAGGTGTAGTTGGTGGTGAGGAAGTTGGTCCACTAACTATTGGCGAAGATTTGGCATGAGTGCTAAGCAGACGTGACGAGTCGACCTTCGTGCCTGGCGGCCCAAGATGAACTAAGGGAAATCCCACCCCCATTTTCAGAGCAGCAGCCGTTGGAACTGAAATGGGTCTTCTGGGTGTTGTTGACGCAGATTTATGAACCTCGTATTGAGCATGGCCGATATTAGATGGGTGCGGAAAAATTTTGTTTGGGCACACAAGGTTAATTTCTTTGTGAAATTGAGATATTTTAAATATTAAAGATTCCTGAAAAGAGAAAGCAAAATGAGATTTAAATATGTATTTTTTTGGATTGCATTGAATCATATATGAATAATTTATTCACATTTTACTCCACATTACTCTGAACATAGCAAAAATACTTTCATTCTAAAGACGGCACAAAAAGGTCCGTTAAACTTTGCTAATGGTGTAATACTTCAGTCCAGGGTTGTTACGAATATTCGCATTCGAATTCGCAACCGTGGAGTTTCCGCATTAATTTTAACATTCGCATTCGCAATAATCAATGCGGAGCTTTTGTGAAAGCGAATATTGTGCAAGTGCACTGATAAAACGTATATCTGGCAAATAAAATGACAACTTGTACCAAATATTTTTTGCCTGTGGAGATCCTACGTTAAAACTGTCCCCCTTTTCTTTTGTAATTTAAAGTCAAAAAGTAAAATCTGGATGGACTTCACAAACAAAAAGGAGAAGGTTATCAGTACATCGGTACATTTTTTTAATTTTATTTTTTATGTATGTTACCGCATAACTTAGGACCACATTAACCGATTTCTATAATCCTTTTTTTTAAAGGAAAGGTGTTACCTCACAACAGGCGGTCCCATTTTAATTTGGTTTAAATCCGATGATTGGATCATAAGAAATTACCGACAATCTTAAATTTGTATATGATAATTGAAGTCGGTTTTGTTTTTTGCTTGAAAATTACTTATCATTCTACACTGTGCAGACATGTTGTTCTGGTGCTCGTCAAAAATCTTGATTTTACCCGGTATAAACATTTTAAATTTAAAGTTTCTGTCGCTACGTCTTGCGAAGTTGGTGCGGGGATTCCTGTTGTCATTAATTCGTTTGTTTGCTGTATGTTTTATTTAGTTTTGTAAACCAATCCTACCACCTGCTACATATGGATTCTTCTGGTAAGCGAGAACCCACAACAACAACCATTAGCAAAGATTCTGCGGCACGTAACGGTAGTCTCTCTGACGCCGTAGTGAAGGCACTGAAGTCAACAGAAGAGAAAGTCTCTTTGATGGAAGAGAAGATCAAAAAGCAAATTAGTGGCCTCTACAGTCAGCTGTCGCAGCAGATCTCATCACTTGAACAAAAATTCACTGCTGGGTTATTCCATTGTGACGGCTGTGACCATGATACTTCCCACCCTAGCATTGAAGTCGTACGATTTTGATATCATGGCGGGGACAACGCTCGTATGTGCGCTTCAAGCGCTCATAGAAAAGATCCTTGGACGCCTCGTCCTTCTCTTCCGTCGGGGTATTGGCGCAGATCAGCGAGATGTTGAAGAATCCTGCTTTGGTGCGGATTGCGGCTAGGCACTCGACCACCGGGGTGAACGACAGTGCTCGGCGACGGAGTCTCTCTCCCACCACAAATCCAACACCGAATTCGCGCTCCTTTACATGGCAGCTGTAGTAGACGTCGCAAAGCCCAAGACATTTTTTGCCTTGCCCCGTCCAACGCATATCTTGATCATTTTATCTTTTTCCTTCCAATGACTTTACCCATCATCATCTTCTTAGCATCTCTTCTTTTTTATCCCTTTCTCTCTCTAAAGCTAAATGTAGTTCATATTTATCTTTGCTATCTTTAAGTTTCTTCCCTCGCTCCCGCTTTCTATTTTTGGCATTAAAAAAATCGCACTTAAGCGTTGGTGTGACGGGTGTGACCGAATACTTTCTATTAAAAAATACTCCAATATTTAAAAGAAGTGGATATATTTGGAAGAAGTGGAAAGTATAAAGTGTTTATTATGTCAAGCTAAATTGTATTTAACTTTTTCAATGTTTACTGTGGCGGGTGTGACAAAAATTGTAATATTTCAATTAATCCACAAAACTCTTCTTATAAAACATACAATGTCGAAACTTCAACAAAAAGCAAACAAGATGATGAGAAAGAGAAGAAAAGAAATTGTAAAATAAAGACCAAACATACAAAGACGGAGAACTGAGGTTCAATATATACAAATTTCAAAGTGTTGCAAAATTTATAGAAATAAAAAAACTTTTAGTTTTTTTATGTGTCCATAATTGTCACTCTCTGGTAGACATGAATTGGCCGAATTTTATTAAAAACAAGCAAATTATTATTCTTCTGTGCGGGGCGTTTTACATGGAATTTACCTGCTAAATTGCAAGACAACTTCGAGACTGTATCGCAGCGTATTGATACGGTTGAGTGCAGGTGCACTAAACTTGAGGAATACGCTGCTTATATTGTTAGCTTCTCCGCTGAACTTAATACAGTCAAAGACGAATTAAATAAACTAAAGAAAGAGAAGGCGGCTGGTGAATCGACTGATGCTATAATTTTGGTTTGCCCTTTGCTAAAGAGGAGAGTCTAAGAGATATCTTCAGCTGTGCCGGCAAATCAGTGAGCGGACTTCTGCCACTTTTTTGAGCATCTACCACATCTACCACACAAGGTCTGAAATCTACCACATATTCGCGTGTTTGAGTAGTTTTATTTTTGCTCGACATAATTTTCTTAATTTTAAGAGCAAAAATTGTCCAACACTAAATACTAACAACAGGCAGAATGGGAGGATAAAATAAACTGTAAAATAGTCAATTTTCTCAATATTCAATTTTTCGACATCAAACGTGGTTTTATAGTGTTAAATTGCAAAATATATTATTTATAAAAAGAATTAATAGCGAATATGATAAAAACCAGCGATTTTTGTGAAAGTATTAGCAAATTTCAGTGCATCAAAAATGTCTAAAGCGTTGTTTACTTCTACTTGAAAATTGTCAAAATCGGCAAATCCCAAGTAGCGGTTTCTGGAAGGAGCCACATTTGTTCGCTACATCGTGATGTGATAAAAAGAAAAGCTGCCAGCACTCCGCAAGGTTGCAGAAATCTTTCAAAATATGTTCGAAACTGTCAAGGAAAAAAATTGTCAAAACTCAACGCAAATTTTAGTAACTTCAATCTTGCACTTTATTATACTAAAATTAATTTTGTTTTAGATTCTAATTAAAATGTTGGCAATTTAGGTGAAACCTTGCGTAATTTTTTTAATTTTTGTACAAAATTTGATCCAAAACCTGAGATCTACCACATTTTTTTTTTAATCTACCACATTTTTTCCCAGATTCTACCACACAAATTTTTTTTTTAAGTCGGATCACTGCTGCAAATCCGTCCACCTTCCATCTCCGCTGTTTCGTGATATTTTCGCACAAGACATACAGCTGAGCATCCAAACAGTGCTGTTATTGTAAAGCAGAGGTCGGCAAAATTAACTTTGCGAGGGTGTTGGTGAGCACAGAGTAATCGTAATGCACAGTGGTGAAAGGAGTAAAATTTAAAGAGCAAATGTGTCAACAATGCAATGTGTCATACAGTGCCGGTCAAAAATAGATGAATGGGGCTTCGTTTTTAATATCTACAATGTTTCTCAAGCTAACATTTTTTTTATAAATTTGTTTTTGTTATTTTATGGCCTTATAACAATTATATTCAACAATTTTTATTGAGCTCGGGGCCGTTTTTAATGAAAAACTTATTGTGGAAAAGCAACAATAATTTGAAAAAATGGTAGTAGTGATAGCTATTTCAGAAATCACCACATTTCCTCATCATTCTAAAAATAGAATTATTAGCAAAAACCAACAATACCAACAACCACATGATCAAGTGGATTGCAGCGGAATAGCTGCGCTTGATTGTGTTGGCATAACAAAAATGAAAATAGTGGAAATAAGCAAACGATAATTTACAAGGCGTACTTAGCACGGTGCATAGGCAACTGGCTGAGTCAGTGGGATCGTCGGTTCGAATCCTACTGAAAGAAGTCTGATGAGGAAATGTGGTGATTTCCGAAATAGCTATCACTTCTACCATTTTTTCAAATTATTGTTGCTTTTCCACAATAAATTTTCATTTAAAAAATGGCCTCGAGCTCATTATAAAATTGTTGAATATAATTGTTAAAAGGCCAAAAAATAACAAAAAACAAATAACTTAAGGACGAGCACACCTAAAAGTTAAACATTCTAAAATTAGAATTATTAACAAAAACCAACAACCACATTATCAAGTGTAAATCGTAGCGGAATAGCTGCGCTTGATTGTGTTGGGCTTAGCAAAATGAAAAAGTGGGTAAAAAGCAACGATAATTTACAAGTCGGACTTAGCACAGTGCGTAGGCAACTGGCTGAGTCAGTGGGATCGTCGGTTCGAACCCTACTGAAAGAAGTCCGAGGAGGAAATGTGGTGATTTCCGAAATAGCTATCACTTCTACCATTTTTTCAAATTATTGTTGCTTTTCCACAATAAGTTTTTCATTAAAAACGGCCTCGAGCTCAATAAAAATTGTTGATTTTTTTTATAGAAATATGGTTCATGCTATAACAAAAACCATATAAATCGTACTTTCAAACTTTATAAATTCCCCAAGTTTTTATCTAAATTTTGAGCTTTTTAATCTGACTTTTTTAATTTTTTTGGGTATCTATGCAGCTAATGGGATTATAAAATTTTAGTAAAATTAGTGCAAGTTTTGAGCGGCTAAAATATCACATTGATTTTTAATAATTTTTTTTTTTTGCTAACGGCTCTTTCTTTTTTTTTTTTCATATAAAAAGCGAAATTTAGGAAAACTGGCGTTCACTTTTTTATCGCAAAAGTCTTGCGCATATTCTTCCACAAAAAATTCATGCTTATGTGGAAAAAAGTGCGAAACGCCGTCAACAAAAAAAAATTATTAAAAATCAATTCGATTTTTTAGCTTGAAAACCATTGTATATATTAAATACGAAACACCATTCATCCACTTTTGACCGCCACTGTGTATGTATACGAATAAAATTATAGTTTATACATATATTATATCGTCGTTTAAAGTACAAAACCGCATATCGTCATTCTGCAAAACCGCGTAACTGACATTGGCTGCCAAAAATTGGATTTGCTCACACAAGCTCTTGACTCAATCCTTATCCATTCGTCCTGAAATATACTAGCCAGAAATGCGATTGCTTTAAAATTTATTTTGCACTTAATCCTAGTTCATTTTAGAATAAATCAAATTGACGACAAAGAAACATATACTTAAAAAGCAGTTTATTTAATATTAATACTTTTGGGACAGTTTCTGGTTAGAAGTATATTTTTTTAATTGGCTTGTATTTAATTTGTTTCTTTGCATGGAACAAATAAATTTTAAATCCGAAAAAATTTGTTCGCAATAGTACGTAGAAGGAAAAAGTGATAACATCTTAAAAGAAAATTATTTGAGTTGAGGATACAAACTGTTATCTTATGTTAATTTTTCCAGAACTCAATTATATCGCATCTATTATAAAACTGTATCTCGCTTCGTAGGATTATTCTTTCTACTTGAATTTCAAAATCATACTTGCTCACATCACAAGTAAAGGGGTTTTCAAAGAGATCAATAAAATTCTGAGTTCCCTTAATGTCTTTTTTGTAGGCATCTCTGTCTCTGCAAAAATAGCAGCGGTTCGTGGGAAATTTGAATAATCCCCGACCGAACTTCAGAAAAATGTAAAAATTAAAATGGTTTGAAAGTCATAATTTCTTTAAATAAAGTGGTAAAAGTTATTTCTCTTCGTTGGAGTTTCAAATTCAGGTCAATTAAATAATTTTTTATATCCGAGAGAAATGCCAAATCTAAAATAAATTCGATATCCTGCAAAGCCTGTACTAATTTTTCTGTTCCTACCAAATTCTCAAAACGTAAAAATTCCAGAACTTCTTTCCTTTGAGCGAATAATCTATTCAGGGAGTCACCACGGCTTAACCACCGGACTTCCGTGAACATTTTAAGATCATAATATCTGGCATTAGGGAGTGATGCCCTCTCTTATTTCATTTATTATTTCCTCTGCAGTTTTTATGATGGAAAGATTGCTTAAAATTTTAGAGGCAAGAGAGAGTTGATGAATACCCCATCGAATTTACGTATTTCTACTTCAGAAAAAAGTTTTTCATAAACAATGTCAAACACTAGTTTACCGATCACGTGTCCGTAAAAAGTTTCTAACGAAAGCATTGAATTAAATACATCGTAATTAGAATCCACGGTTCGAATACAAATGACCAACTGGCAGAGGTCATTTATATCCGTACTTTCATCTAAACATATGAAAAAAAATTTGCATGAACTAATTTTATTTTCAATTTCAGTTTCAATAAATGCACCTATTTCATCCGTGCGGCGAGCTAATGCCCTAGGAGACAAAGGAATATTTTAGATAACAACATCATGCATGCAATTGAGTTCCTGCAAAACTTGTTTTGAAATTTCTTTGATGTAGATGCCATCTGAAAAAGGTCTTCCTTTTTTAACGATATTTAAAGTAATTAGGTTTGCCAACGTCTTTTTTAATGAAGTTTGTGCCTTACTAATGCTTTTACTATTTTCTTCAACTTGAGAAATCCATTCCTTAAACTTTAGAAGAAAAATCTTTTTCTTTTCAGTAAACAATTTATCCATCCACACACCTTGAAAATTATTATCTCTATGAAAAATATTATAGAGTCTACTGAAATTATATTCACGAGTTCCTTTAATTGATATGTGGCACAAGAGGCATTTGGAATCATAAATTATTTGTCTTCAATCATTTTACTCATATATCCATATGTCTACTGTAGCATAAGTAAATTATCAGCATAGCCGCTGCGTATGTTGCTTCGTTGGTGTCAGAACAACGACTGATTTAAAGAGCGTAATAATACGTGTGTTGGGCGTACTGCTCGCACGAGTAAGCTTTGCCGACCTCTGTTGTAAAGTTTAATTCCCAATCAGGGATGCCGTTTGGATCTAAATAGATCCAATTGGATACATTTTTAGACGAATTTTTGCGAGATACTTCTTTTTTCCGATCAGTATAAATGTGGATACTTTTTTAAATAGGCCAAAATTGTATTGTTTCTATAAATTTTTTTTCGTCAAAAATCGATTTTAATTAAAGATGGTAGAAAGCACTGCGTTTTCTAAATGTATTAAAAAGCACTACTTAAGCGTGAAATTAAAGCATTTTATTGTGAACGAAGCAATGAACATATGAAGAGATCTCTCCAAAATAGGTATAAGTGCAATTGTTTTAATTAGCTAAAAAGGATGCTTTCAGCAAGATCTTAATATATATATCAAGTAAATAGATACTCTTTCTGTTGTAATCCCTTTCATTTTATATATTTTAATTTGTTAATTTAAAAGGAAAGATCTCGATGTAGGTTAAAATACACTGTTTAAAAACTAAATTTGATTTATTTAAGGAAATTCTTATGAATTTTACTGAAAAGTCTTTAAATACACTTTAAAATTTTTTGTTTATTTGCGCATATTAAGAGAGGTATCCAGTTTCCTCCTAATTTGCACACCGTGTAATAAAATTAAACATTGCCTGTTCCCCTTTACATACCAAATTTGTCGCGAAGAGCAAAATTACACATAAAATGCTTAAACTAGCGTAAATGTGAGCCCCTAATGCTTTTTATTAATAGAAAATTAATTTTTAGTTTAAAAATTTTTGCATTTTTAAACATTTGATGTGTATATTTTAAAGATCTCAAGTTTCAAATCAAATCCTGAACATCTTATACGTATATTTATACAGATTCTTGTTGAAAAATAGATACTTTTCATTAGTAGTTTTACATGAACTTTTTAGAGTGTGCATGTACAAATGTAACATATTAATTACTTTTTATTATATTTACTTTGCAAAATACTTATGATAAATTTAAATTACAATTGTTTGATTTTATGAAAAATAAAAATATATAAACATGTATTTCCAGTCCTTAGGATGGGTTAAATTATGTCTTTTTTCTTTAAAATGTTTGGTTTTCTTACTAATTATGAGATGGATACGTAAAAAAAAGAAAATTGGATACATTTGGATACATTTTTGGCTAGGTCGGTGATAGATTTTCTTGAGACGGCGCGGCAACACTGTTCCCAATACGATCGCGCACGCACTTTGTCTGCTTTCGCCAGATACAGCACAAAAACCAGAGCTGCGCTATCTGTTAAGTTAGCAGGTTTTGGCTCTGACAGTAACTTTTCCATTTATGAGAGTCTTTCTGTTGTTAAGAGAAAAATTTTGCAAGCTGGAATTATGCTTAAAAAACTGAAAAAAACTGCGTAGTGTGTTTTCACGGCGAGGCGAGGTGTTTGTACGTGTGTCTGCTGACAGTGAGCCGGTTGCTGTACCCAGTAGCACGGACTTATTCAACATAATTAGTTATAACCAGGGAACGGATTTTTAGGACCTAAAAACCTATAAAAAAGGCAAAATAAAATAACGAAATAGGCTGGAAAAGGCAAAATAAAATAGTGAAAAAGGCAGGAAAAGGCACTAGGTGTTGCAAAAAAGGCAAAAAAAGGCAAAACAAAATAGCGAAAAAGGCAGAAAAAGGCACCAAAAAAGACAGAAAATACGAAGAACAATCAAAAAATACATTTATTTTAGAAATGTTTATATTACAAGTAAAAAGAGAAAAACTATGAACTAGTTTCATATATGGAAAATTTGTACTTTGAATCTTTGACTATTTTATCCTTTCGAGTTTCTAACTCATAAATCTTTAATCTGAATAGTTGTAGTAACATTGAACCACAAGATGCATTTTGAAGTTTTCTGGCAGCATTTTCATTCGATTTTCGCGAAGAAAAGCCTTGAATGTACTAAATGTGTGCTCGACGTAAGTTGATACAAGTGGAGCCCAATTTAAATATGGAACGTTTGAAACGTTCATATTATCAGGAATAAAGGCGTTTTCCTCGCCCTTTACAATTTTATCCACACCCCTTATTGTCTCCAAGCCTTCGTTAGCTGAGAAAACGGCTTTGAATTTTTCCAACACCAATTTGGCAAGAGGTCTCTGCGCTTCTATAAGCCGCATGGGCAATGTGTATGCTATAATCATTTTTTTAAAGGTAGAAAAGGCAAATATCTTAAAAAAGGCAAAAAAAGGCAACATGAAATGTGTATATATGGAATCAGAGAAAGCTAAATCATGGACATTCTTAATCGAATATGCTCTATCTCGTTAGCAGAAAAAAAGGCAATTTCCATAAAATCCATTCCCTGGTTATAACACATTAAATAATGTCTAACGTATATTGTTCCTCTGCCATTATCCATATTTGCATTATTTTTGTTTTTCCCTCCTCTTCGTTTTCAATCTCTGTTAAGTTAGTCAATAACCACCACTTTTCTGCTATTGATTAATTACTTGAAGTTGTCTCTCCCATATGTTATTCGTATTACGGCGGATAACTCATTTTCTAGCGTTGACGATAATCAGTTGGTACTGCTAGATTTTCTTTGTAAGCAAGGCAATGGGCTAAACGTTGTACACTTCAATGCTCGTAGCCAGTGTTCGGCATGAGAAAACGTCCCTCTTGGTCTGAAAAAATGCCATTTCCTACCCAAAAACGTCTTTTTCAAATGAATGTACAAAAAATTGTTCTTATTAAACTTTCATTGTATACAAAGGTACATATCAGGGTTGTTGCGAATATTCGCATTCGCATTCGCAACCGCGGAGCTCCCGCATTAATTTTAATATTCGCATTCGCAATAATCAATGCGGAGCTTTTGCGAATGCGAATGTTGTGCAAGTGCACCGGTAAAACGTATATCTGGCAAACAAAATCACAAAACATATTATGGATATTCATGGAAACGCGTAAATCCCTAGCAACCGCGTAAACTACGTAAATAATTAGATTTTTCATACAAAATTAAGTAAGTTTACGACGTTTACATGAAAAACGGCCGCTGTGGTGTAGTGGTAAGCAGTGCGCGCTTCGACTCCGCAGCGCTTGGGTTCAAGCCCTGGTTAAAGCAACATCGCAAAAAAATATAGAAAAATGTTTTTTTCTTAACAGCGGTCGTCCCTCGGCCAGCAATGGAAAACCTCCGAGTGCATTTCTGCCATGCAAAACAGCTTCTCATAAAAAATAGGTCCCTCCGCTTTGTGTGACAAACATCAAGGCGGACGCCACATATCGGAGGAGAACAAACACTAACATATGGGTGTTTCCATGAAAATGTCTACCAGGACTGAAAAAATAAAACCAACTGAAAAGGGGTTTTAAGACGAATTAATAAGAGAAAAATACACGAATTTTTATATTATAGAAGTATTTCAGCTTATTGGAATTTTAAAACTCAANGAATGTCTCTTCGACTCAGTTTTCTCTAATGAAATGAACTATTTTCTCTTTCCTATTAACTAAATTAAGAGATTTGAAACATTACAATTACATCTTAAAATCAAATTTGCAATAACAACTAACTATAAAAATGAGAAAAAGGAGAAGTTAGAGCTCGAATAACGGTAATTTTTTTTAATATGTCGCGTACGTTATGCAAAAACATTGTTTGTCTATGTCATTTGTATATTGGCAGTCGCAGGTAATGCAGATTACAATTCTTAAGCGAGAATTCTTCTAGTTAAAGATATACAGTAAAATTTTCTTTCCAACCGAAGTAAAAAAAATTGTATTACCCTTTAAAGTTTGTCGCATACGTTATTGTAAGTACGATAATTTCAATCAAATACATCAAAACCAATGTTAATTGTAAATTTTCCATTTAAATTACTTAGAATAGTTGGTNTTTCCATGAAAATGTAAACCGAAAATGCAAGCAAATGAATTCAAACGGCTTTATAACTTTAAATTTCGTATTCAGATGGCGGAAAAAGGTTTTGAAAACGCGAAACGGTGGAGAGAAGAACTGAAAAAATTTAATTTAGAATGTGTTACTAGTAAAAATATTGTATGGGGGAAAAATCTGTCGCGTACGTTATGTCGCGTACGTTATTATAATTTTTTTTAATAAAAACTAACCAGAGATAATTTCTATCAAAAAATTGAAGGATTGTAAAGGTACATTATTGAGCTTAGTTTAGGAATTTTTAAAGAAAAGAAAAACTCTCATGATTCGCAGACTTTCGCAAATATGTATATGTGCCTTAAAACCACTTCTTTTTTTGTCGCGTACGTTATCACCTGGTTTTGAACGGATATTTTCCACACCAAAGTTTCGAGGCTGCTAATTTTTTTCTCAAACATAGTACCCTTTGGTTGCAACATAACCGTAATCTTTTTTTTCTGTAACTTCTATTTTTGATAGATTTACGTTACTCTATAAGCGTACGAATGTCGCGTACGGCTGTATGGAAACACCCATATGTGTTAGCGCCAATCTATTATTATTATTACTATTATAAAAAACGGGCTGTTTTTTTTCAAGGAATGAAACCGGTTCAAAATAACGTTCCGGTTTGGGTTTCGGTTTTGCCAAGTGTTTCGGTTTCGGTTTTGGTTTCGTTCTTCAAAATTTATTTCGGTTTTGGTTTCGGTTTCGTTCCGGTTTCGGTTTTTCACAAATTTTGTTGATATTTTTTAAATCACAATGTCTTAAACGTTGAGGAAAGAAAATCGAAAATTACAGTTCACTGATAATATCAACACTAGGTTCTTTCCCTAACAATCCGGACCGGANATTTTTGCGAAAAGTTACCTTGCCATACTTATTTACTACTTAACAAGAATTTTAGCAAAATGTTGCTGATTTTGGTTAAATAAATCATTTATTTCAAAGAAATTTTTATTTATTATTTTTGTAAATTTCTGGAAACCGATTGAAACCTGTGATTGAAATGGTTTCGGTATCGTTCCTTTTCAGGTCAAGATAACGGTTACGGTTTCGGTTTCGGTTTTGAAAAACGAAACGGTTTTAAACGGTTACGGTTTCGGTTTGGGTTTCGGTTTCATTCCTTGGTTTTTTTTTTTAAATAACAATATTCTGATCCGATTCGGCTGGCAGCTAAGACTTTGAAAACAGATATTTGTTCAAAATTTTCATTCCTGGAAAATAATAGTTTATTTTGCATATCCACCTATTTACATCGCTATAAGGACACATTTTTTAAACCAGTCGCAGAAGAAAGTATTAAAAATGAATTACAAAAACTAAAATCGAAAATCGCTGATGAAGTTACAGATTCCCCAAATTCTGAAACAGCCAAAGAAATGAGAATGAAGAACTATTTTTAAAAAGCTTTAGAAAAACCTGACACATCTGGTTTGGCTTGTAAGCGCTGTTTAAACAACGATCCCGCCATTATGCTAGATTCTTATTGTTTCTGGAAAATACTTGACATCCGCATTCGCATCCGCATCCGCGGATGTTAGCTGTTAGACATCCGCATTCATACCATTAGAATTCATTGTAAACTGGTTTGAGATCGTTAATATAAAAATGATTTTATACATACACTTGTGATCAGCTGATTAAGTCATCAATATTTTGATCGATTTTGGCTTTTTCTCTTTTGTTTATTTAATGTTTATTATTTTTCCATAAAAGCCAAACTCATTATATAACAAACAAAATATAAACCCATATTTGAAATTTTGTGCAAAAATTATATAAAATCTGCAAAGTTTCAGCTATATTTTCAACTTTTTATTCAGATTTTTTTTTTTTGAGTATGCTGTTTGATAGCCCATTAAATTTCAGGGCAATAATGTGCAAGTTTAAAGGGGCAACATAATCGCGTTGATTTTTAATAATCTTTTTTCCTTGTAGACATTTAATTAGGGGGTGGGTTGTCGAAAATGCTAAATGCTAAGAAGGAGCATAGCAATATTTCAGCCTTTTTTACGTTCATTACATTTTCAATGAAGTCTTAAAAAAGTCGCCTACTTTTTTCTGACTTTTTATGCTTATGCAAAACACAAAGTTTGTAAAGATTTATTAAGAAAATAATTCAAAACCAGTTCTACTTATAAGATTTAGTAACAGAGAAAAATTACTGGGAAGTTAAAAAACGTCATTTTTTACACAAAAAACGTCCAAACTTCAACAGGATAAGAAGAATAAAAGACGTCCAAATGACGTTAAAAACGTCAACCTGGCAAAGCTGCTGGTAACCTTAATAATGAAAAATTGGATTATGTGAGACACTTATTTGAATCCTCGTCTGTCGAGGTGATTTGTGTCCCTGAGACCTGGTTCGATGCAGAACTTCCTGATAGTTTTCATTCCATTCTAAATTACAATATATATCGAAGATCGCGTGGGTAAAAGAGGCGGCGGGGTAGCTTTGATAGAGTAAAAATTTGCATATTTTATGTACTTATTATCTACGGTAGTCAGTACATGCTTCAGCCTAATAAAGTCAGTCTGTGAAAACAAAATATAATATAACAAAATATAATATAACAAAATATAGAGCTCAAGAACGTCGGTTGTTTTATTCGCAAACGTTACTTCCAAAATAATTCGGATTTAGAAAAATTGTGAAACTTGTATTTTTCTTTTATCGTTATGAAGCATAAACGGATAATTGCACAAGAAAAACTCGACCCTCGAAAAAATGGTGGCCCACTTCACAAATTTTTACTCTATAGTAAATTATTTTTAAATGCTAAAATTGTAAGTTGCTTGTCTACGTCTGAAGTTGAGTATTTGTCTGTTTAACTGTCTGATGCCAACAATAAAGTACTAGTGTCGTGTGTGTATAATTTCAATTTTTTGACGACATCTCTCAACGTCTTTTTGACTATGACCATTACGTTATCTGTGGCGATTTTAATGTTAATTTGCTTAAGCATGATTCCTTATCAGCTAGGTTTCTTGACTGTGTTGCATCTACTGGTATGTCCGCAGTTAGCAATGTTGTGCCTACGAGATTTTCTTGTAATAATCGTCCTAGTTTATTAGATGTGTTTATTGTCCCCGAATCAACGGGTGTTCGTCTGTTTGGTCAAATCTCTTTTAGTTCTGACCATGACCTTATTTTTTGCAAGTTTGATTTGAAATTAACATATGTAGTGGATGCAACAACACAATTCTCTTTTCGTGATTATAAGTCAATTGATTATGACACTTTGTTCACAGAACTAAATAACTTCCATTGAAATCATTGTTGTAATCTGGAAACTGCTACTGAGAAACTTGGCTTTTTGCAGAATAATATCTTATAATTTTTTAATAAATCTGTGGCTCTTCGCCAGTTCACAGATCCTGCTCTTGTCCGTTGTTTAGTCAAGAAGTGAATTCGGCTATTAAAAAACGCAACATTTTGTACGGAATATGGAAAAGAAAGCCATTCGATGAAACCTGGAATGCTTATAGAATTGCTCGCAATAAGGCGTCTATTTCGGTCCACCAAGCAAAGATAACATACTTTAGCACAAAGCTAAATTCCCGCTTGCCTGCCAAGCAGTTGTGGTCAAAGTTGAAACGGTTGGGTATGCGCTCGGGCTCTGAGGCTCCATGCCAACTCGATGCCGATTTCCTAAATGAGTTATTTGGATCCAAAAACTGTCCATCGGATATTGGTGCATTGGTTCCAAGGAGCATACCTGTTAAGTCTTACTTGGCAGAACAATTTAAATTCAATTCTGCCTTTGAGGACGAGGTAAGTGCGTTCTTCACAAAAAAAAAACAAATGCCGTGGGTGCAGATGAGCTCCCTATTAAATTCATCAACATTATTTTACCATATACATACATTGAGTAGTTTTACGCACACAACTAACACTGTACCGCAAAATCAACTTTTTTTTCTGGGTATTCACCAAACCAACTTTTTTTAAGAGATTCGAGTTATAAGTAAAAAACTAAGTTTCCCGTTTTTCGAAGTTAGCCTCCGAAATCGAGATATGGGCCTTCGAAGTTCGAAATAGGACCTTTGGTAAAAAATTGTATTTAATTATTGCATATAAATAACTAAAAACCTTAAAATACAGACTTAGGCCTCCCTTTGCTCTTATTTAAATGGTATATAACTTTGTTGTGCAAACTTATATTACAGGTGCTATAAAGGGTCAAAGTTCAGGTCTTCGAAAAATTAAAGTCCTTATATTTCAAACAATTTTGAGCTGATTTTTAAAAAAATTTAATCGTTGTAAAGGCGATCAAACCCCCTTTCTTTCGATATGCATATTTGTATACTTCGTATATTAAAAACTTTAGAAAAAACACATTTAAATGAACAAATACCTTTTTTATAAAAACAAATACTTTAAACAAAAAATTACTAACCGATTTTTAAAATCGTTAGTAACAGTGGATCGTTGTAACGACGATTACAGACCCTTTCTTCTGATATGCATATTTGTATACTTCGTATATAAAAATTTGAGCAAAAACACATTTAAAGGAAAAAACACATTTTTATAAAAAAAAATATTTTAAACAAAAAAAGTACTAACCAATTTTTAAAGGGTTGATATCGATGTGAAGGCGCTTAAACTCCCTTTCTCCGGATGTGCATATGTGTATAATTCGTATATAAAAATAAAAAAATACACATTTAATTAAAGCATATGTATCTTTTTTATAAAAAAAAAAAAAATTTTAACAAAAAAATACTAACCGACTTTTAAAAAATTGGTATCGTTGTAAAGGTGTTTAAACTTCTTTCTTCTGAAATGCATATTTGTATACTTCGTATATAAAAATTTTAGAAAAAACACATTTAAAGGAAAAATACCCCTTTTTTTATAAAAAAAAATATTCTAAACAAAAAAATATTAAAAGGAAAAAATACCAATTTTTTTTTAATAAAAAATATCTTAAACCAAAAAATTACAATAAGTAATACAATTGAATACTTTATTTAAATTAAACAGAAATTTATCTTTAATTTTTATATATAATCTGTTATGTAAAAAATCAAAAATCATGGTGTTTTTATATTTTTATATGCCTTAGACTTCTGTTGCATATATTTTTGCTTTATTTTTAACAGGACTGTGGGTGAACAAGAACAAATTAACGCTTAAGACTATACTAATTATTTGTTTTATTTAAATACGTTATTTAATTGTATTACTAATTAGTAATTTGTTTGTTAAATTTTCTTATACGAAGTGTTTTAGTGTTTTTCTCCAATTTTTATATACGAAGTATGCACATTCGACGAAAGGAGGTTTTATCGCCTCAACAACGATGCCAAGTTTTCAAAAGTCGGTGGGTAATTTTTTTGTTTAAAATATTTTTTGATAAAAAAAAGTAATTTTTTACTTTTAAGTTTTTTTCTCAAATTTTCATTCACGAGGTATACAAATATGGACATCAGAAGAAAGGGGGTTTAATCGCCTTTACAACGATACCAATTTTTTAAAAATTGGTTAGTAGTTTTTTTGCTTAAAATATTTTTTTTTTAAATGAAAAAAGGAATTTTTTCCTTTAAATGTGTTTTTTCCCCAAATTTTTATATACGAAATATGCAAATATGCATATCAAAAGAAAGAAGGTTAAATCACCTTTACAACGATACGAATCTTTTAAAAATCAGTTCAAAATTTTCTGAAAAATTAAGTTTTTAATTTTGAAGATCTGACCTTTGATCCGTTATAGGACCTGTAATATAAGTTTTCACAAAAAAAGTTATATACCATATAAATAAGAGAGAAAGGCGGACCACGCCTGTATTTTTACTTTCATCGCTTTTTACATGGAATAATTAAAAATAATTTTTTACCAATTTCGAACGTCGAAGGCCCATATCTCGATTACGGAAGCTAACTTCGAAAAACGGGGAACTTCGTTTTTTTTTACTTGTGACTCAGTCTCTTAAAAAAAGTTGGTTTGGTCCAATACCCAGCCGAGTGCTGTACAGTGTAATCACTGCTTTACTACCTCATCTTTCCCTGCCGCATGGAGAGTAGCCACTGTTACACCTATAGCTAAAAAACCGGGTGCCTCTTCCCCGTGTCATTTTAGGCCTATAAGCATTTTACCGGGACTTTCCAAAGTATTCGAAAGGCTTGTAGCTTAACAGGTTATGGATTTTATTGAGACGAATAAGCAGCTGAGTCGACTTCAATCTGGTTTCAGGTCCTATTATAGTTGTTCAACATTGATTGTAAAAGTGTTGGATGATATTCGTTAACCCTTCGATCAAGGTCACCTTACCTTGCTCTGCCTACTCGATTTTTCTAAAGCCTTCGATTCAGTTAATCACACATTGTTGTGTAATAAGTTAGCTAACTATTTTGGTTTTAGTGAAAGCGCAGTAAGGCTGCTTAAATATTACTTAAGTAATAGAATTCAAAAAGTTAAGTCTGGTAATAAGCTCTCTGAACTCGCCTTACTAATTTTATCAAGGATATATTTACGAGATGCTCAAATGCCCATGTACATGAGTATGCAGATGACGTACAACTACTGTGACCATATTTATGAAAGCCGAATACAGGACAAAAAATAATTTGGAAAGTTTTTTCCACACTGTTTTCCCTGATACAGCATCCTTATAGTAACATCAAATATTTGTAGGATAATTTTGTCGAGATTTTTACCCCGTAAAATTTGTTAAATTTTAGTATAATAAAGTGCTTTTTTAAGTCGTAAGGCTAAAGTATGTATGTTCGACCTTTTTTTTTTGAAAGAGAAGCAAATGAGTAGCACTTCCCACTCGCACTTTATTATACTCAATTTTAATGAGTTACAAAACTGCAAACAAAATTTTTTTCTAATTAAAAAGTTTGAAATTTTGGTGAAACATTGCACAATTAGTTTTTATAGTTTTTACACAAAGTTGGAATTTGGTATATTATGGTTTGTTAGGAAAAAAGTAAATAAGAGAAGAGAGAAGAATCACGATTTTAGAATTACTTCGCAATCTGTTCCTTCAGGCACTAAGAAAAAGTTGGTTCAGAGTTTAATAGTTCCACTTGTTACGTATTCTGAGGTAGTTTATAGCAATTAGGGTGAGAATCTCCCTAATCACAATTTCGACGTCGCTTTTAATTTTGCCACGAGATACGTATACGGTAGAAGAAGTTTGACCATCTGTCTTTGTTGAGAAACTCGATACTTGGTTGCGACATACAAAATTTCTTAAATTCCAGGAACTGCATCTTTTTTTTAAGCTTATTACTCATGCGAAACCGGAATACCTATATGTATGAAAAACTCATATTTTCTAAATGCTCTCGCTCTCTAACTCTAATTTTGCCCAAGTTCAATTCCTTATGCTCATCCCGACTGTCGTTAACGCTGTTACAGCCGCACTCAGAGTCGCTAAATGATTACTTAAGGAGTCCCTCAGTAAAGATTTGAAAAACTTCCCTCTCAGAGTCAGTTAATGATTCGTTAACGGCATTTAATGAACATTAAAGTTAAGTAAACAAAAACCTTTACTTAACTTTTTGACGAAGAATTTTGAAATTTTTTGTTTGTTTTCAATAATTTTCAATTTCGCAATGGCCCAGTGAGCAGAGCACTTGCGTGCCATTCAAGAGATCCGAGTTCAATCCTCGGCAACGAATTTTTTTAAATACAATTTTTTTAAGTTGTATTGCTTAAAAAATTCATATTTTGTATTTTATTTAACGTTTGGATATTTTTTTGATTCTCCTTTCACTTTCTTCACGTTTCTCAAATTTTTAGTTTTTCCAGTTTTAAAAAAAGAATTTGTTTCATTTCGTTTAGTTTTTAGAAAACTTATTGCTAAACGATAAATAATAATAACACTATTGGCACATTTTTCAATTAGTTATTCGAAATACAGAAAAGGGCTTTCAATTTAGTTGCCGAAATATAAAGACTTTTGTCTCTCGAAAGACTGAGGTGAGTCTAAAGACAGATGCCAGAATTGGCCTGTTATTGGTCTTGTTTGTCTTTTAGCAAACAATTTAATTTAATTAAAAAATAATTTTCTCTTTTTAAAACAATAAAATCTATAAATCAAAAGAAAATTAGATCAAAAAAGCAAAAAAATTCAATAAATATTGTTTATAAAAATTAAACAAGCCATTGCGTCTATTGAGCCAGTGCGCGCAAAACGATATAAATATTTATTTTTATATTTTATTTCAAACTGAACGAAAAAAGTGAGTGATGCCACAAAAATGAAGGGCCGCAACTGGGGCCATACTTAAATTTTTTATTTAATAATTTTT
Organism: Rhagoletis zephyria; assembly: GCF_001687245.7. Taxonomy (NCBI): domain Eukaryota; kingdom Metazoa; phylum Arthropoda; class Insecta; order Diptera; family Tephritidae; genus Rhagoletis; species Rhagoletis zephyria. Next base: position 62,950 of record NW_016158478.1, read on the forward strand.
AACTCTGAGAGGAAACATTAATTAACAGATTTAACGATCATTAGTTAAGTGCCCATTAGAGCTAATTTAAGGAACGTTTCTGAGTGCGGCTGTTAGACTTTGGAACTCCCTTCCTCAATCGCTAAGGAAGTCATTGTCTAGAGCAGAGGTTCCCAAACTTTTTTTCTCGTAGACCCCTTTCAAAACATTACTGGTTTCGGTGGACCCCCTGCAGCTACATTTCTAACATATTCCCAGAGCTCGTAAAAAAATGTGAAAATTAGATCTAACGATGTAAATTTGTTCCAAAACTAAATTCGGAGTGGCTAAATAAAAATAAAAAAAATGATTTTTTGATCACACACTTTCCAGTTTAATAAACAGAGCTCGTAAAGCCATCAAAGTACTCTCGTGCTCGGAGGAGTTATATTTTTTAAGAACACTGCGAGCGCTAGCGTTATTTACATTCTCTTCTCCATAAACTCCTCACATGTTCGGCTCACTCATGAATTTGCATGTGACGTATTTGCAAAATAGTTTATTTGTGTTGATGGCATAATTTTTATTTTTATCACAAAACATACAAAAAGTATGTATATGTATACAGTCCACAACTCTGTCAAATGTATGATAAGCAAAGCAATAGAATTTCTCTGCGATCTTGTTGCCTGACTACGAAGATTGCTGCTATGAATATAAAATCACATAAATTGTAATACTTAAGTACAGGCAAAAATGTACAGAACTGAAATAAGAGATCAATGCGTTTATCTCTTGTAGACAAATATACGTACATACAGAGAAATTATAATACAGTTTACTAGAAGATCAGTAAAACAATGCATTTTTGCTACGATCTTTTTGCTTAGGTACATTCATGCATAAGCATAATACAGACATACAGTTGTCTGATCCTTGTGTTTACAAAGGAATAAACTAAACAAAGAAAACACGTTAAGTGCATATGCAGTAAAACATAACGAGCTCCCACATAAATATGTACATTAAAGTGGTCCAAAAATGTATGTAAAAAAATAAGGTCGGATTTTTAATGCCGCCACCCCCTAGGATTGTTATATACCGAAAAAATATACCCATATTTTTTTATTTTGAAATAAAAAAATATTTAGGGAGTGCTCAAAGCGCTCAAAGTTTTCCATGTTTTTTATATGGAGAAAAAACAATTTTTCGCAGAAATGGTATAAAGCTCTTGAAAATCAATATTTTTCGATTTTTCAATATGGTTCTCTTCAGGAGACTTCCAGTATTAATATCCAACTGTTTATTTAACCATTTTTTATGATTAAAGATTTTTTATTGGTCCCCCATTGCATTTTCTAAGGGCTTTGGAGGACCTATAAAATATAGTTACCATGAAAAAATTGTTAAAGAAACAATTGAGTATTATTACTGGGAATCTCCTGAAGATAAGTAAAGTTTTCCGATCGAAAAATATTGATTTTCAAGAATTCTACACTATTTCTACGAAAACATGTTTTTTTCTCCATATAAAATACATGGAAAACTTTGAGCGCTTTGAGCACTCCCTAAATCATTTATAAACTCGTGCAAAATGGTTTGTCTCGTTTCTAACTCGGTTGCCATTTTTAACTCAACTAGAAATCAAATTCAAATGAAATTTCTTCTACGTCCAACTAAGGTCATGGTCAGCTTATGGTGTTTGAATTTCAAAATATTGAAATCTTTTTTGGTAAGTTATAAGCTTCCCAAAGTGTCGCAGCTTTGGTGTGTTCACCCTTTATATGTATAATAAAAATAGGGGGTTTATACCTTTACTATTTCCGCGAATTATTAAAACAGTCTGGTTTTATCTGTGGCTACAAAGAGGGATGAGATGAGTTTACTGTGTATTTCTGTCTGCGCAGTCTGCGCATGGGTCCGCTTGTATTCCCTAATTGTATATGTATGGAAGTAATAGTTCAACTCAAAAATGTTTATGTAATGTATATTTCGGCAATCTTTCTCGGAGATTGAGCTAAATATTATGCAATAGCAGTATAAATATTACCTTTCGATAATAATCTTCGGCGCTAGATGCACTATAATTAGCCCGACAATTTTATCTATCTGCTCTCCGAGGAAGGACAATGTCCAAATAGTATAATTCCTTAGCGATATCGGTAACTAACGAGGAAAACGCTTTTTCTACGCATTTTGCTGTTATCCCCCTACGAATTTCTGGTTACACAGTTTAATGTGAAATTTTCTACATTCACCGCGGAAATAGACAAAAAGTTGTATCAAAAAGTTTGATTCGACATGCATACATATAGTTCTTAGCATAACTTTATACACTCACACTCAAGATTTCACCATTTATTTTAAAAAATTTTTATTTAAATTATTGGTTTTTAAAGGTACAGCATATTTTTAACAGAAACCATATAAATCCAAGTTTCAATCTTTGTGCAAAATTAAAGAAGAAATCAACAAACTTTGTAAAAATTTCGAGCTTTGTAATTCGATTTTTTAGAAACATTTTGAGTATGCAGTTTCGTAGCCCAATTTCAAGTACCATTAATTTTTGGGAATTTTTTTCGTCGAAGGTGTTGCTCATTTTCTCCATATAACAAAACAATCGTCAAAAATGTTTTGTATGGAATAAAATAGAATAATAATAATAGAATAAAATAAAATAAAAAAAATCCAAAAATCAGTTACTTTAAACTTGCAGTAAAATTGAATGGGCTAAAAACTGCTTACTCAAAATATTTCTTAAAAATCGAATTAAAAAGTTCGAAGTTTTTACGAAAGTTTGTTGACTTTTTAAAAGGGATGATTATTGAAGATAAGCTAAGTTGGCTTTGGGACAATCTTGACCACCTTATATATAGAAATGTTAAGCCCGTCTTTTGCTTTAAAACGTCGTTAAGATGAAGTCTCTACGATGCGCAGAACCCGCGATATAACGATTTGTAGTACAAGATTAGTCAGAATCACGAAAAAATTCAAACTTTGACAGATCATATCTCCGAAGAAAAAAACTTAAAAAAAATTCCTCGAACACGTGTTAGCTTATTTCATGTATAGAACCCATAAAAAAAAATTTAAGCCAATCGAAAGAGTGACACCAAATTTGGTGTCCGGTATGAAAAAGAATGCCTCATACAAACATTTAAGCAAGGTGATTGTATTAATTATATTATTTGAATTATAAGCGTAACCGTGGCTTTCGGAATGGACGGGATCCCGAGCAGCCCGAATGTTGGGTACTGGTTAGGTGGGCGGTCCGAAAGGACGAGTTCCAGAGCCGCGCTTCCTATACCGTTGATGTGGACTTTATTCCCAGTCGCATCTACGCTTCAGGCTATAAAGTAATTTGTGATCAGTCGGTAAGTACTAGTTTCCGAGCCAGTCTAACTTTAGAAATTGGTGTTATACAGGCGGTCTGAAAGGATGAGATCCAGAGCCGCACTGTAAAGCGAATGGAAAGGACTAGTTTCCACGCCGACCCTCTCCACTGTTCTTTACGCGCTGTGGGCCGGATGGAAAGGACTAGTTTCCATGCCCACCGTCTCCACTGCTCTCTACTGGATCAAGCAGCAATCCTTTAAAACAAAGTTTTCATCATTTCATTCTATACATACATTTTGCAGTGGGTGTTGCGGCAGATTCCTTTCAGCGAATGTTTCCCATAGGTTGCGGTGATAAACCCATCCAATTAAACGAACGTTTAATTATTTAACTCAATGTATTTAATATTAATAATGTACAAAAGGCGATTTAATTCACGGCAAGGAAAGCGATAGCGAAAACGAGACGTTGCAAAAAACGAATGATCGCAAAATCTTAGCAGAAAAACAAATATCAAAACAAAAAAAAAGGCGGAAATTAACTTGACAGCTCATATTAACCCTTAGGCAAGAACGCAAGCTTAACCTTTATGCATGTGCATGTATTAACACACATAACTAATACGCGTGCATATCTGAATCCAACATACCGCCTCCCTTGAACTATCTTGATATGTTTCATTCAGAATTTACAAAAATTAAAATGATATCTACAATAACAATTTCGATTAGCATCGACAAACTAGATCTTATAAAGTTTCGTCACAAAATATATCTCCTTTCGTTGGTAGAATGTAAAGTTTCACTATCGGCCTGGCCAATTCTCCATTCGGCGTTTTTAATGTTACTACTCGTACACGTCCATCAGCGCCAGGATGGCTTAGGCTCACTAAAGATGAAGACACAATCACCTTCTTGTACGTTGCGGGAATGCCGCAGCCACTTGGTGCGACGCTGCAAATTAACGAGGTACTCATCTCGCCAACGGCGCCAGAAATGCTGCCTCATAGCAGAAATCGCCTTCCATCGCTGATGTAGACTTCCACAGAGCCCTTGACCTTCAGGCTCTGGGATCGATTTCAGCGGTTCGCCAATGATGAAGTGTCCAGGCGTTAGTACCTCTAAGTCGTCTACATTTGCGGAGTTGTCGCATAGCGGGCGGGAGTTCACACAGGCTTCTACTTCAGTCAACAGCGTGCTAAACTCTTCAAATGACAGCAAAGACTCACCCAAAACGCGTTTCAAGTGGTATTTTATGCGCTTGATTCCAATTTCCCCAATAGCCTCCCATGTGAGGTGCGCTAGGAGGGTTGAATCGCCATTCGATATTGGAGTGAGCGAAAAAGCAGCAAAGCCTGCTACCTGCCATGCAACGTTGGAAGCTGTTACGAAGCTCCCTTTCAGCGCCAACGAAATTGGTGCCATTATCAGAGAACATGACTTTACAGTGTCCTCTGCGGTTAACGAACCGTTTGAACGCGTTTAGAAAAGCTGATGCTGACAGGTCTCCCACGAATTCCAAGTGCATGGCGCCGGTGCACATGCAAACGAATGAGCAGATGTATCCTTTGGTAGATTTTGCACCAGCGTAGACGACTGCGGTGCGGGTAAAACAGCGGGCGTACGTACTCCGAGCGGCGGGTAGATCTCCTATTGATTGTGTGGCGACATGACGATTCAGACATGTGCATTTTACGCACTTATGGTAAACGGTGCGAACCAGGCTCCGGGCGCCAACAACCCAATAACGGCGTTGCAACACAACCTGTATTATACGGGGTCCCACGTGCAATTTCAGTTTATGAATATCGGCTACTATTGCTTCGCCAGCGGAGAATTCTTAGGTAAAATAATAGGATGTTTCATATCAGGTGTAACTTCGCCTCCGATCCGTAGAACACCGTTTTCGTCGAGAAATGGATGCAAGCGCAAAATACTGCTGCGTAACGGAATAGACTTTTTTGCGCTGGAAAGATAAATCTCGTTAGAAAAAATAAAATGTTGTGTATACTTAATTAGACGGCTTTCAGCTTCGGATATCTCCTGACAACTTGGAGGACCACATCGTTTCCCAGCGGTGGATTGAATTCTCGTGCGCGCATTGTGGAGGAATCGTAGAACATACGCTATAATTCGACGCAGCTTTGAAAGCGAGGACCACTTCGTCATTATGGACCAATGACTGTCTGAGTCAGCGATGTGTACGCGAACCTTGCTTCGTACCCCCAACTCCGGTGAGTGCTGCTCTGACATACTTTTTTTCCAGCACTGTTCTGAACTCCTGGAAAGCTGGGACCAGCCCACCACAGCGGATGACCCACTAGTTCAGCTGGAGTTATGCCTCTTGAGGCACAATCTGCTGGATTCTCTTCAGATCGGACATGGTGCCAGCACTCAGGCGGTAGGACTTCTTGGACATCAGCAACACGGTTCGCAACAAACGTGACCCATCTGCTGGCATGCCCCTGCAACCATGCCAATGCAATGGTTGAATCCGTCCAAGCATACAGAGGGAAACGTAGATCGCTCCAACTATGCATCGCGCTTCGCACTAATTCAGAGGCGAGATGTGCTTCACACAGCCCGATACGCGGTAACGTTGTGGGTTTTATTGGTGCTACCTTGGATTTTGATAAGACTAGCGCAACAGTGACCTTGCCATCACTTTGAAGGGTGCGAGCGTACAAAACTGCAGCATAGGCGTGCTCCGATGCATCGGCGAAGACATGGAGCTCTGTAAACGATCCGACTGTTCCTAAGACGAGCCAGCGATTTACCTTTAACCTGGAAAGATGTTGCAGATCTGAGCGGTGTTGGATCCATTGCCTTGCAATTGTGTCAGGTACCGGATCATCCCAACCAACCTCAGCACGCCAAATGTCTTGAAACCACATTTTGGCTTTGATCGTTGGCGGAGCAAGCAATCCTTACGATCGAACAGAGTACTAGCGTCGGACAGGAAAGCTCTCTTAGTTAACCCTACAGGCAGGTTCTTGAGATTGACTGCTAACGTGAGGTAGTCTCCATCGGTGTTCCAGATGAGACCCAGTGCGTGAACGTCCTTACCGTCAGCTAAGTAGTGCGAAATATTCTTAGATGCGTTGGAGATGCTTTCGTTCAGTTAGACGCCCATTTACGAAGTTCGAAGCCCCCTTCGCTTAGGATCTCAGAAACATTCCTTTGCAACAATTTGAGCTCGTTATCGCACGATGCCCCAGTTAGCAGGTCATCCATATAAAAAGCCTTAAGGATGACGGCAACAGCTTTTTCACAACTTTTGAGCGAACACTTAGCAGTTTGTTGCAGTGATTTGACTGCCAACTGGGATGCAGCTGTCACTCCATACGTAACGCGTAACATTCGAAAATCTTGAATTGGTAATGACGGGTCACGACGCCAGACGATTCGTTGTAGGTCAACGTGCTTTGATGATACGCAAATCTGCCGGTACATCTTTGCTATATCCGCCGTTACAGCAAAGCGGTGCGTTCTGAAACGCATCAAAATTGAATATAAATCTGGCTGCAGTTGTGGCCCGACGAATAACACATCGTTGAGCGATTTCCCAGCAGTGGTTTTGGCGGAAGCGTTGAAAACGACCCTCAGCTTCGTGGTCACACTCGACTCCTTTATAATTTGGTGATGTTGCATATAATATGCCTGACTAGCTGCGGTGCATACGGGTTCCATATGATTCATAGCGATCAACTCCTCCATAAACTCATTGTAGCGTGAGCGTAAATCGGCATAACCTCTCAATGTGAAGCAAGCTGCGAACAGCAAAACTTCGGGACTCTCCCAAAGAAACATCAGGTTTCAGTGGCAACTCGACTATGAATCGACCATCAGAAGACCTTTGGTGTGTCGACTCGAAGTGCTCTTCACAAAAACGTTCTTCATGGGTGAGATGCGCCTTTCGCGGTGTTTCCTCTAGCTCCCACAATCTGGTGAGCGCACGATCCAGGAAAACATCACAGTGTAAAGACGGTAAACATGACGTTGGTGGACTAGAACCGTCAATACATCCGAACAGCGTCCAACCGAAGACCGTTCGCTGCGTCATTGGAGTGCCGGGTGGACCCTTGTGAAGTTCCGAGCATACGAGTCGGTCCATGACGTCCATTCCGACTAATATGTCTACTCTACCAGGCTTCATAAAGTGCGGATCGGCTAAGAATAACCCCTGAAGATGTTGCCATGCTGGGGCGTCAAAGGTCTGCGTCGGTAAGTAGCCTGTGATTCTCGGTAAGATCAGCGCATTAATAGAATAGCGTTGTTCTGAGCAGTAGGAGGAAAGAGAAAGTACTGTCTCACCTCTAGATCGGCCTCCTTGCGATGATCCAATCCCAGTGATGATCACCGTTGATGACGTCCTTGGTAGACCTAATCGTTGCACACACGCCTCCGTTACGAAAGAAGCGTGCGAACCTGAGTCGAATAGTAAACGAGTGTGTTGCCAACGACCGGCACAATCCTACCGTACCTTCACCAAAGCAGTAGCCAACAGCACGATCCTTTGCGTTGCGGGTAGCGGGTTAGGACTGGAATTTAGACACGAGGAAACGGTGCTCGTCGGGGAATCAATAGCGGCTGAAGGGGTTGCATTTTCAGTCGGAGCAGCGACGTCAACGACGAAGTGAGCGGGGGTGTTGACGACGGATGAGGACGCGCTGTTATGCAGTAGCGTGTGATGACGCTGGTGACAAATTCGGCATGCGGACGTACTATTGCAGCATGACATGTAATGTCCAGGGCTTAAGCAGTTTAAACAAGCCCTGGAGTCCTTGAGGAATTTTGACTTAGCGGCCGAATCCAATCGATGAAACTTATCGCAAGCATATATCTTGTGTGCTCCCTTACAATATGTGCAGCCTGTACTGTTCGGTTCTGGTGTCGCGTGGAATACTTTAGTAGACTTGCCGGCTTTGCTCGCTGTAATCGATTTGCTCGCTGATGTTAATGAGGCTGCCGATGAAAGCATGGTTAACGAACGGCACCTTATTTCCAAAAATGTTGTTAGCTGTTCAAAAGTCGGAGGATCATCCTTAAGGAGGGAAAGCTCCCACTGGTTCCTTGTGTCAAAAGCGAGTTTGTTCACTATTTCGTGAACCAGCCAATCGTCCCAAAATTCTACGGCGCGACCTAGTTGAGCTCGCGGATATGTTGCTGAAATGCATCAAGCACATTCTTAATAGCATCCGCAGTGTCACTTGGGGCTTTACGAATCTCAGCCATTGCTTTTAAATGCGCTTCCACGATGACTCGCATGATTTTTAAGCGGGAATTAAGCAGGTCCCATGCTTCCTTATAATTGGCGTCGCAGATCTCGAAGCCACTGATCATTTTCAATGCATCACCTTTCAAACAACTGCGTAGATAATGCAGTTTCTGCCCGTCCGACAAAGTAGTGTAGGAGTCAACCAGTGACGAGAATGCGTCGTAAAAACTTATCCATTCTGTGGAATCCTCAGAAAATGACGGTAGTTCCATCTTCGGTAGACGTATTGCAGCAGACACTGGCGTTGAAGAGATTGCAGGTTGCGATGCCGCTTCCGAGCGACAATTCTGAACGCGGTTAAAATTCGCCAAACCTGTGGTGTACCACGTTTCGGCCTGAATGCGAAAATTTTCTTCTAACTCAGCATTGTCGGTTCCGAAAGAAATCTCAACTGCATCTTGAGCAATAGTAAAACGATTCCATTGCTCATTTAGTAATTGCAAATAACTTGTGATGCTTTCCACATCCATTGCAATTGCTTCATCCATACTTTTTGCCATATACCTCTTTATGGCATTGAGTGCAGAATCACGTGATTTAACTGCGTTTGACATTGCAATTTGCCTTTGACGTGCCCTTGGTAGTTAAAATTGTTGTAGCGTACTTGCAGAGGCCAATTCAAAGTCACGACTAAAAACTAGAATATTGCGCAGAATGTTTATTAAACGATTGCTTCACGATGATACAATCTTTTTAAATGCGGCTTAAACCCTTTTATTCAAAGTTGTTTTGTAGCAGAGGACACACAGTAGGTATTAATATTAAAATACATATGAGGTTGTACATGTACTTATGCACTTTGCGAGCGAGATGAGCAATCCGACGATAAAGGACCAGAATGTTGCGGCAGATTCCTTTCAGCGAATCTTTCCCATAGGTTGCGCTGATAAACCCATCCAATCAAACGGACGTTTAATTATTTAACTCAATGTATTTAATATTAATAATGTAAAAAGGCGATTTAATTCACCGCAAGGAAAGCGATAACGAAAACGAGACGTTGCAAGAAACGAATGATCGCAAAATCTTAGCAGAAAAACGAATATCAAAACAAAAAAAAAGCGGAGATTAACTTGACAGCTTATATTAACCCTTAGGCAGGAACGCAAGCTTAACCTTTATGCATGTGCATGTATTAACACTTGGGATAACTAATACGCGTGCATATCTGAATCCAAAAGTGGGGTATAATCGACTTTTGAATTGTTGTAAGCTGTTGCAGCTTCTTATATTTGCCGGCAGTTCGTTGTGAATTTTTAAACCTTTATGGTACAAATCTTGTTTTAGGTTTTCCGTTTGGCAGAATGGGAATTTAAATTTATCCCTAACTCTTGTTTTACAGGTGTGAGCGTCACTACTATACCTAAAGTGGTCACTCAAATATTTCTGAAGAGTCCATTCTTATATATGTATATAACAAGTAATTTTTAGCAAAAAAAAAACCGACTTCAACTCCCATATAAAAATATATATATATATATATATCTCATGATCCGCTGATCGGATCTTAACGAGATTAGTATGGGACCACTCTGAGACACTACCTTTCCGATGCATGAATTCCTAGATTTTTCTAATATCTTTGTCAGAGTGCACAATTTAAACATGTTAACGATTGAAAACTATTTTCGTTTCAGGTACAGAGGAAAGAAATCTCCAGATGCAATACCTGCTGAAATTTGTTGGTGGTATAAAAACACCTTTGAAGAAGAGGAAGTCGAGGAAAAAGAGGAAGAAGGGGAAGACAAAGATGAAATTCCAGAATATCTGTTGGACGAAATTATCGACCTTTCTGATGATGATGACGATGACCAAGATATTAGAGAGAGCAGTGATGTTGATCCACAGCCGCCTGCTAAACAGCAACTGGTCAAATCATTAATTTAATTTATTTAATTTTTTTACTTAAAACTTTTCATAACTAACATTTCAAAATTATATTTTTTTCCATATTTGTATAATTTCTTTTTCAACGTTTCTTCAAAACCAACACTGAAAATATTGGTACATAAGAAATGAGAAGCAAATTAATATTAAGCTGAAAAACGCAAGTTTTGTATTATGATTGTTTTCTTTTCAAATAAAAGTTATTGAAGAAACTGAGAAGCATATTATAGATCAAACAGAAAGCAAAAAAGACTTAGTTTTGTGGAAAATATGTTCAAAAAGCATGAAAAAAAATTTCCAACATTTTGCTTCATAAGCACTACAAAAATTTTCTAAATCAATTTTTTTTTTTAAATTTTAATTGTTGCACAGGTCTCTAGCAATAATTTGGCTTTAGCAGATTGAAAAAATATCAATTAGTCGACGAGTTATAGCCAAAAAACCATATAAACAATATGCTGAAAATCGGCATTCGACTGCAAAGTTCGAAGGTCGATTAAAAAAAAATTCGAACTAACATAAACAAACGCCGCGAAACGGGTCTTCTAATTTAGCCCCTTTTTTTACCCCTCACTCTCAGAATCGACCTAACTTTTGCTAACCTGAATTTGTTCCACAGTGTTATTGTTGAGTACACATTAGAATATAATTGCATATTAAAATACATACAGACAAGAAAAGTTAACAAAAGCAGATTATTTAATCTTACTTTAGATATATACGAGTGGATAGAAAAATAAAACAGAAGTAAACATAAGAAATAAAATAAAAACAAGTAAGAAAGTCTATGTTCGGGCGGGGCCGAACATTAAATACCCGGCGCAAGTATTACATATATGCCTTTTCACCTTTCCGAAAGCTACCGCTACATGGTAAGCCGGGGTGTATCAATTTTGAATAAATTAGCGTCCTTAAATTTCGAAATATTGACGTTTCGAGCATTTCTAAAATTTACCGTTATATGAAAAGCCGTAATTTTAGTCCGATTTCAATAATTTTGAACGTTTTGCTTTTATGTGGCAAGCACAAGCAAGTACAAATTGGTAGAACGGTTACCGAGATACATATATGTGATCATAAGTGGGCGGTGCCACGCCCATTTTCCAAAATTTTATGATAAGCGTATTTCCTGATAAAGAATTGTTGCAAGCATCAATTTTGAATAAATTAGCTTCAATATTTACGGATTTATCGAAGATTTCGTATTTCTCCAAATTACCGTTATATGGGATGTGGGCGTGGTTATTGTCCGATTTTTAAAATTTTCGGCCATTTGGTATCCTGTACCAAGGCCAATAACTGTGCCAAGTTTGGAAGAAATCGGTGCAGCGGTTGCCAAGATATACACATGTAACCATAAGTGGGCGTGGCTACGCCCATTTTCCAAAAATTTATAATATTCTTATTTTTCGTCTAAAAATTATTGTAAATATCAATTTTGAGTGAATTATCTTCAGTAGTTACTAAAATATCGCAGTTTTCGTATTTCTGGAAATTACCGTTATATGGGAAGTGGGCGTGGTTACAGTCCGATTTCGCCCATTTTCAATACCAACCTACCTTGGATTAAGGGAAACCTACATACCAAATTTCGTTGAGATATCTCAATTTTTGCTCGAGTTATCGTGTACACGGACGGACGGACAGACGGACAGACGGACGGACAGACAGACATGGCTTAATCGATTTCTTTTTTCATCCTGATCATTTATGTATACATTTGTCTATATCTATCTCGATTCGTTTTGCCTGTTACAAACAACCGTTATGTGAACAAAGTTATAATACCCTTGTGCACAAGTGCGCTCGGGTATAATAAAATTACATATGGGTGTTTCCATGGGAAGGTCCACCACGACAAAAAAAAATAAATGTCTTATATCTAACGTATTTACGGGCCGATTTGTCTGCTTTTTAAAATATATAAACTGGTGGCAATTCCCATAAACTCATTCGTAACTAAAATAAAAGTAGCGACGCTACTGTTTAAAAACTCTTAGAATGAAAAATGCGCATTTACTTAGAGGTGTCTATGCTAACGGGCGACAATTTAACACAGTTAAGGACCTGAAAGTCGCGATTAAAGAGGCCTGGGCTGCAATACCGGCAGAGACTTTAAAGAACTTAGTCCTTTCTATGCCGAAAAGATTAATTCAAGTTTTAAAACGCAATGGAAAGTGGACAAATTACTAACAAAAAAAATGTGAGTTAAAACGTTATTGATTTGTTTTGTTTTGCAATTGAGTTTATGTGAATTGCCAGCTAAGAAGCATTAAAATAAAAATAAAATTTCTAAAACTTGAAAACGCTTGATTTTAATCTTAATATTTTTGCTCACCTAATAGTAAGTATTTGTAAGTATTATTAATTTTATCCATACTTCGTCCTAACTTAAAACTAAGTATACAATTTTTAGGAAAAACAATTGAGTTTATGGGAATTGCCACCAGTGTACTGGCTATGAGAGTAGAATCATGTTTGCGTATAATTGTCTTCCTAGGTGGCGCCAAGGTCGAAATATTTCGAAAAACCGTATTTATGGTCCGATTTGGTTCGAATTTAGCGTATGTAGTTGAAACATAATAAACCATAGATTTCCAACAAATCCACCCTGAATTGGCGCTGAAGTCAAAATATATAGTATATTCTACATAAAATACATGTGTTATTTGCGTTAAAAATTCATTTAAAAGCAATATTAACAAAAATATAACGATGGAAATTTATGTCACGTGACGCTGAAATAAAACAGAAGTAAACATAAGAAATAAAATAAAAATAAAATTACATATGGGTGTTTCCATGGGAAGGTCCACCACGACAAAAAAAATAAATGTCTTATGTCTAACATATTTACGGGCCGATTTGTCTGCTTTTTAAAATATATACTGGCTATGAGAGTAGAATCATGTTTGCGTAAAATTGTCTTCCTAGGTGGCGCAAAGGTCGAAATATTTCGAAAAACCGTATTTATGGTCCGATTTGGTTCGAATTTAGCGTATGTAGTTGAAACATAATAAATCATAGATTTCCAACAAATTCACCCTGAATTGGCGCTGAAGTCAAAATATATAGTATATTCTACATAAAATATATGTTTTATTTGCGTTAAAAATTCATTTAAAAGCAATATTAACAAAAATATAACGATGGAAATTTATGTCACGTGACGCTACGTCACGTGACGTTTCACACTTGAGGTTGTAAAAGAAAATTGAAACAAGTTGCATTAATTCCAAAAACTCTAAAAACAACTAGAATTGCTCCAAATCATATTAAAATAAGTTTCATGGAAAGAGCCATCCACAATTCGCAGAGTTTTGCGATTTTGTAAGAAAAGAAAAATCGACTTCCATTTTTTGTCACGTAACGACACTCTCTTTAAATGCTTATATTTCAGGACCAAGCAGTTCGATTGTTTTCATTTTTGGTTAAATATAGAGCTAATTATGTGCTATAAAATGGCCCAAAAAAGTTGAAGAAAACAAATGGTATTCCTTGTTTGTATCACATTGAAACGTACGACTGTCACGTATGCGACGTAAGGAAATACCCATATTCAAAGATTAAGTACGAGTACGTTTATAACCACTATTTATTATCACAATTGTTAGAGAAAAACTTAAATATGAGGTTTTTGAAATTACCCTTATGTAAGGAGTTCTTTAATGACAATGGAAGGGAGTTCCATAGTCTTACCGCGTTTATAAAAATCAGTCTTGAAGTGCATAAGTAATTGAATTTTTGTAAAATAAGCTTAAAGCAACGTGTACTTTTCGAAAAGTGAAGTTTATTATAAAGGTATTCCGGTTTCTCAGTAATAATAAGTTTAAACATAAAAATACAATTACGCGCTTTTAAATAATTTTGCAAATCACAGCCAAGTAAATAGTTTCTCATAGATTAAAGGTGATCAAACTTCTTTAAACCGCATACATATCTTGTAGCAGAGTTGAAGACAATGTTCAATTTATTAAGGGAGTGTGAATCTAACTTACTATAAACAATTTCGAAGTACATAATATAAGGAACAATTAAGCTTGTGACCAACTTCCTTTTCGTATCTAACGGTACATAGGAAGATGTTATTCTTAGACAACGTAGTGTATAAAAGATTTTGCTAACAACTTCATTTATGTGATCATCACACCCGAGTTTAGAGTTAATAATGAACCCTAGGTTTTTTACTTTTTCGACAACTTTAAGCTGATCTGTACCAATAAGTAAGGTGGGAATCTGAGATACCGATATCTTATCTTTATAGATTAGGAGAACGCAGGATTTCTGGGCATTAAGAGAAATAAGGTTGTTCGTTGACCAGGCAAGAATAGAGTTTAGATCGTCATTAAGTTTATTACAGACATCCTGAATTAATTCAAACCTATTAGAGAGATACAGTTGCACATCATCGGCATAAGCATGCAAGCGAGCATGGGAGTAGGTGGTGAATATATCATTTATAAAAATACTAAACAACAGAGGACCCAAGATGGACCCCTGTGGTACACCTGAGTACATCTGCACAAGTGTAGAAAGTTTTTTCCGACTTTTACTTTCTGAAACCTTTCACTCAAATAGCTCTTTATTAGTTTAGCTGAAGTATCACTAAATCTAAAGTATTTAACTAGTTTTTCGCATAACAAATTGTGGTTAACGGAATCAAAAGCCTTGGAAAAATCGAGTAGACAAAGTAATGTTAGGTGACCTTGATCAAATGGATCGCGTATATCATCTAAAACCTTCGTAACCGCCGTAGAGCACGAGTAGCCAGCTCTGAAACCAGATTGCAGGGGACTCAGTAGCTTATTTGAGGAGATAAAGTCGGATATTTGATGTGCTGTTAGCATCTCGAACACCTTAGAAAGACCTGTTAGTAATTATACTAATGGGCCTAAAGTCAGAAATCAGAGAAGCGAGTGATTTCTTGGCTACCGGCGCACAGTGTTTCGACTATATGGAGGCAGATAGAAAAAAGTCATGGTGATAGTAGATAAAAGAAATCCGGTTAGACTTAGAGNAACGGTACATAGGAAGATGTTATTCTTAGACAACGTAGTGTATAAAAGATTTTGCTAACAACTTCATTTATGTGATCATCACACCCGAGTTTAGAGTTAATAATGAACCCTAGGTTTTTTACTTTTTCGACAACTTTAAGCTGATCTGTACCAATAAGTAAGGTGGGAATCTGAGATACCGATATCTTATCTTTATAGATTAGGAGAACGCAGGATTTCTGGGCATTAAGAGAAATAAGGTTGTTCGTTGACCAGGCAAGAATAGAGTTTAGATCGTCATTAAGTTTATTACAGACATCCTGAATTAATTCAAACCTATTAGAGAGATACAGTTGCACATCATCGGCATAAGCATGCAAGCGAGCATGGGAGTAGGTGGTGAATATATCATTTATAAAAATACTAAACAACAGAGGACCCAAGATGGACCCCTGTGGTACACCTGAGTACATCTGCACAAGTGTAGAAAGTTTTTTCCGACTTTTACTTTCTGAAACCTTTCACTCAAATAGCTCTTTATTAGTTTAGCTGAAGTATCACTAAATCTAAAGTATTTAACTAGTTTTTCGCATAACAAATTGTGGTTAACGGAATCAAAAGCCTTGGAAAAATCGAGTAGACAAAGTAATGTTAGGTGACCTTGATCAAATGGATCGCGTATATCATCTAAAACCTTCGTAACCGCCGTAGAGCACGAGTAGCCAGCTCTGAAACCAGATTGCAGGGGACTCAGTAGCTTATTTGAGGAGATAAAGTCGGATATTTGATGTGCTGTTAGCATCTCGAACACCTTAGAAAGACCTGTTAGTAATTATACTAATGGGCCTAAAGTCAGAAATCAGAGAAGCGAGTGATTTCTTGGCTACCGGCGCACAGTGTTTCGACTATATGGAGGCAGATAGAAAAAAGTCATGGTGATAGTAGATAAAAGAAATCCGGTTAGACTTAGAGAGGGAAAAGTAAAAGTCACAAATACCACATTTCACATTACTTATTCACACCTCTTCTTCACGAACGATACATTTCGAAAGAAATACGGGAATCGGCGCAATACCGGGTAATCGCCTTTGGCGATTAACCCATTAAAGAAAATGTTTATTTTTCAACTGTAATCAATTACTTAAATATCGTGGAATATTCAGGTGAAGGTATTTATCATTTATTTGGTACTTTCCTATTTTCTTACCAAAAAATTTACTTTGAAATGTGGGTGCTAAAGATTATTAGTAATTATTAGTAAAAAAAAGGTGAGTACCGGTCCGTCAGTTCTTGAAATTAAACGAATGTTTTAGAGAATTTTATGTAGTTTTAGAATACATAATCTGAGCTTTGCGCGCGACTTTGCAAATATATGTAATTTTTAATTTTCTTAATTTTTGATTTTCAGCTTCTTTTTGTATAATTTCGCGAAAAGAATTTTCGAACAATGAAAAAATCTCACCAAACATGGGGAGAAAAGCGAGCATTTGACACCTGAGTCATTTTATAGTATAACCTTTGTTTTCTGAGAGTGAAAAGCAGCAAACAACAATTAACCAAGATTCCATCACCTTTAACGACTAGGCCCACATTTTTTAGAGTTTTGGACGTTATAGTGATCCAATCTTCCAATAAAAGAGAGAGCACAAACTAAATTTCATCGAAATCGGATGAAATTTAATATTTCCGCCCACAAGAGTAGAAGGCGTAGCAATTATTCCATCTCTACCGAATTTCATAATTCCCCTATTTATAAGTAAAACTAGAGCTCATGTCAAGTTTCAGTAAAATCGGTGCAGGTTTACTATTATTTCCACCTGCCTCCATATAGTCGAAACACTGTGCGGCGTGACGATTGCTACTTTCCACGAGGAAGGAAAAGATGAAGTGGTCAAGCAATGATTGATTATATGTGTAAAGCAGCAGAGTATATGAGGTAAAATGAGTTTGACAAACTTTATCGGGAGCTCATCATTCCCGACGGCATTTGATTTAACACGGTAGACACAACTGTCTACCTCCTTCTTTTTTTTTTTTTTGAATCAAGCGCGCTACCAGACAAAGAGCTACATGAAGCAAACAAATTATTGAGATCGTTTGGATCAAGTGGACAGGGGACTTCAGAAACCGACCGCACACCAAGCTTTTTTAAGTTCGTCTAGAGCTGTTTTGGAGGTAGCGTAGCATTGAGCTTTGAGCTGAAGTAGTTTTTTTGGCTAAACGTTCAGTAGCAGACGCAAAGTTCCGAGCTCGCTTATAAGCATTCCAATTGTCCTCAGTCGGCCTCCTTTTCCATGCGTTGTAAGAAATATTGCGCTTTTTAACCGCCAATCTAACTTCACGATTAAACCAAGGGCACGAGAGTGATCTATAAGTACACTGGCGGATAGGTACGTGCTTATTAAATACGTACAAAATGTTACGCACTAAAAAATCTAGCTTTTCCTCGGCAGTAACCAACAGCCAACAAGAATTCCAGTGGAACCGACTTAATTCAGAAAACAATGTGTCTAGTTTAATAGCATTAATAGTAGTTCGTAATTGCCAGGAGAAGGTTTTTACGAAAGAAAATTTTGGGAAAACCCTCCAGGAAAGTCGGGAAATTGGAAAAATTGATTTTTGGTATGGCATTTTGTGAGCAATTGCTTCGGAATGGCATTCGAATGGAAAAATAGAAAATTCTAAGTGGAAACTCGGAAAAATCCGGAAGAACGCGAAAATTTTGGATTTTTTGCGACGAAAGCTTGGAAAATTTCGGATAATTGTGAAATTCATTGGGAGCATCAATCAATTGAGAACAATTTTCTCCTATGTTTCATAACCGATTCGAATGGGTGCTGCTTTTTTGGAAAGGTGTTCAGAAGAAGCAGTGCACAAAGTTTTAATTTTACCGATAGGTGGCGCAGTCGTCGAGCTACGCTAAAAAAAAATTCATTTGGTTCGTTGGTAGCCTTTTGCCTACATTACATATAGGATCCATTTTTTCTTTTAAGTGGGCCAGGGACCGATCTTTTCGAAAAAGTCTTATTTATGATGATCCGAATTGCTTGAAAGTTCGCACGTAGGTAGCTTATTGGCTGGGTTAATATATAGGATATATTTTCTGATAGGTGGATCAGATACCGATCTATTCCAAAAATCTTATTTATGGTCCGATTTCCTTGAAATTCGATACCCGTATTATAAACATGCGTAGAATAGAATCAATGTTTTACAGTTCGAAAGGGGTTTGAAGGCGGCGCAAACATGCGGGTATTGGCTATTTAACAATACTTATTACACAGGCCAACAAAAATGGGAAAACATTTGATGCAGCAAATCTTAACGTTACCTTTACCGAATTTTAGTGTGCTGATTACGAATCCGTAAGCATAAAGTTTCTATCAGCTCCAGATTTTAAGAAAAACGAGGACAAAGTGTCAGAAAATCGCGTTTTTTTTTCAATACTTCAGATGCTCTAGCAAAGAAACAAAAGGCGGTAGAACCTTAAACTTAGGCTCTTATTAAAGCTAAAAATTTCGAATACTATCCTTGCAAATTCCTGCACCTTTGCTTGATGGTCACTTATAGTCATTTGTTGAACGGGAATAACTGATTTTGGGAAGTTTGAGTACCTACCGCAATTAAGAAAAAGATGATAGAGCCTTCCACTTAGGCTTAAATTAAGGCTTGGACTTCTGCCTTCAATCCCTCAAAATACAATTCCTGCACCTTGACCCTCAGGTCCCCTATAGTCATTTATTGAACAACTAACACTGATTTTTACACACTTTTTTGTTTTCAGTTGCATAATTTTCCACTATTTTTTTATTGTTGGACGATAAAAAGTAAATGAGTATAGGTGACGATCTGGGCAAGGTGCAGGAATAGTACTTTCAGGGATAGTAGTCTGTAGTTCAAGCTTTAATTTAAGTCTAAGTGGAAGGTTCTATCACCTTTTGTTTCATTGCTAGAGATTCTCAAATATTGCAAAAAACGCGATTTTTTGACACAAAAAAGCCTATCAAAAACAGCTTTAATATTTGCCGCATCAAAATCGGTGTCGCCCTGAGTTACCTATATTAATTATATAAGAGGTGATCTCGCGAACGGCTGTACCGATTTTTTGAAATTTTGGACAACTACTGCAGACTTTCGATATATTAAGTGGCATCACCCATACATATCGAATTTTTCATACCGCAAGGACTTCTTGCCGGTATAACGCTTTCGTCAGGTTATTTAAGACGGCAATGGAGGATATGCCTGCTGGCGAAAACGCTGGACCAAATGTTTCAATAAAAAAATTAATTTCGGGCGCGACGAAGTTCGCCGAGTCTACTAGTTATAAATAAATTTCATTGTGTGGAAGAAAATTAATTGTTTCGCATTTAGCCAGTTTAACTCATTCAGCACTGTCAAAATTCTGGTGTCGTATCGTGCGTTAAGAATATATCTCATAGCCCTATTTTGCATTTTTTGTAGCTTATCTATCTGTGTGTCAGATGTTATGAACAGTATATGAAGTGTGGCTCAATAATTGATCTATAAACTATGATTTTATATCTCCTACTTAGATGTTTGCATGTTCTTTTCATAAATCCAATTTTTTTCGAGGTTTTGTTCACCGTCAATGTTATCATGTAATTTTAATTTATTGTCAATTAGAACACCAAAATATTTAATTGTAGTTACTTCTGAAATTTTTTCGTTCTTAACATGTAACTCACGGCGTTCTGAACTCGTTTTATTAGATGAAGAAGTTACCATAAAACTTGTCTTTTTTACATTTAACATTAGGTCCATTCTTTTGCGACCGAGCTACAAAAGAACACTCGCTTAAATGACGAAAAACACGCAAAGCAACAACCCAAACTCGGCTATTTATCCGAGTTCAGCCAGGTCGGTTAAACATACGCGACCTGAAGAGTAGTGTTGTTTAGCGAAAAAATTGCTCTATTGTGAATTGGTCATGTGAAAGCGGAGGGAAATTTTTTATTTTTCGTATATACATGATTTATATTTTAAATAAGTATATATATTACGCAAATACCTCGTATAATTACTAATTTCTATTGTTTTTTGTGTCTAAATCACGTTGAACTAGTCACATGTTTCTTGCCAGCTACCAGCAGGGTTGCTTAAGTAGCTAAAAGGAAATTTAACCCGAGTTGAGCGTTATTTTGTCGCTCGCTTACAAAAAATTCAGCTATTAACTTATTTTTGCATAACCAGATATATAGTAAGTCCAAGTCATTTTGCATTTTATGGATTGCTGCGCCTAAATCATCTTCTCTTATGGTCAACAATGCATCATCAGCAAACAATCTTATCTTACAATACCTGATTGAGGATAAAATATCGTTGATATAAATGTTGAACATAATGGCGCTAGCACAACACTTTCCCTATGACTGTGTGCTGCTTTCTGTTGGTTAAAAAGCTCTCAAACCATTTCAGCTCAACCTTCTTGATGCCTATTTGCTGTAGCCTACTTAACAGTAACTTTCGATCAATGATTTCAAATGTTCTTTTTAACTCTATAAAGACCGCAAGTATAACTTTTTCCCCTCATATATTCTTTCCATTGAGATATAACCCAATTGAGAGCCGTTTCGCATGAGTGTTTTGCCCGAAACCCAGACAGTTCTTTGATTAGTATATTATTGATTTCAATATACTCAACCAGCTGATTTTTTACCACTGTTTCTAAGACCTTCTCAAGATTTGGTAAGGTATTCATTGGTCGTATCTCCTCAGCCGTAACTGTGTGTGTTTTGAACCTTTTTGACCGGAACTACTGTAGATACTTTCCATTCCTCGGGCACTACACGTAAACTTTTGTGGATAAGTTTTGTCAAGAAGTAACCTAAGTATGGTAATGAATCTCTGATTACAACTTCAGTGATAAGTTTTTTTCCACCAATTTTGTATTTAAGCTTTATAATAATTTGTTCTAAATCTTCTAACATTATTTCTTCCAATTTAAATGTAGTATCAATAATAATTATTTTCATTATTTTCTATGTTCTCAATGCTGTTATTAATATCCACTATACTGTCTACGTAAAAGTATTTAACACCTCTGCTATTTGACTTTTGTCTTTAATGCATCGAACATTATGGTGTATTAATGTAATATCGTCCTGAATACCTTTAAAACATATGGTTCGCTTAAAGTGTTTCCACATTAGCTTGCTATCTGATTTATTATTTATAATTTTATGTTCCATATATTCAATTTTTTAATATTCAATCATCATAATCATTTTTTTTTTCTTTTTTTAATTTTATAATATTCGGACCTGTCACCAAAGTCTATTGCTAACTAATTTTCTTTTATTTAATTGGGTTAATTCATAATCATACCATTTATTTCTTATCTTAACATTTATTTCTTTCGCGTACGTTAATTGTTGCATGCAGTTAAGCAGACACAAATTTATGTACGCCAGCATGTCATCTAATTCAAGTTGGCAAATTATTGAGAAGTCACAGCTTCTAAGTAAGTTAACAAGGTTTTCTCCGCTGTATTGTTCCCAGGAGACTATCTTCGACACTGATCTGAGGGAGATATCTTTTCTTACATTAATATTGAACATTATGGTCTCATGATCAGATATTCTGTGTCGATAAAGCCTCTTAGGTACAATGGCGCATATTCATAGTCATATTTAGTACTCAGCTAAGTGGAAATTATTCTAAGTCACAACTAAAGCTATTCATAGTCGCCTTAGTTTCGACTTTTCTGGCTAAGTACCAACTTAAAATTTAGTTTCGGCTGCAGCTGCAACTAAGTCGTAACTAGGAAGAAGTATTTTATCAAATTAAGGGAAAATAGACGAAATATGTAAAAATTAAGTTGGTAGGGGGTGATTTTGATAATAATGAATAAACTCCAATTAAAATTTACAAAGATCAATCATTTTAATCGGCAGATGAAATTAAATGCGTATTACAATTCGAATAAAGCTACGTCACATTTGTATAATTGGAATAATTTAGATAAATTGTCAAATAATACGTCAGTTTCAGGCTAGTTCTTTTAAAGTAAATTTGTGCATAACATTTAGATATCTACTATTTGTATGTTTCACAGCATGCTTTCGATAAACATCGACTTCACATCACTGCGGTTGTTCTGGCTATTTCACACAATTAACAAGAAAATGATACCTTATTCTTTTGCATAATCATGCAATGAAAATAAAAATTACATAAACGGATGATCAAACTTGATATTATTTAATAAAAATTTAATTTTTCCAAAATATCGTAAAGAAAAATCGATACATTTTCACACTCGTTTTGCTATATCGTAAACTAAATCGAAACTACTTAGTAGAAGTCTGAAATGCGACTATGAATAGAGGTAAATTTTAAGTTGGTACTTAAATTTAAGTTGCAACTTTATTAGTTTCGACTTAGTTGCTGGACTATGAATACGCGCCAATGTGTTTATCATTTGAGAACAGGATGTCAGTTTTTGTCTCCGATAGCTCAGCTATTCGCGTATTAAAATCTACAAGTTGGTACATGGAAATAGAGCTAAACAACTCCTTTAGTTTCGAACTGTATGTCGATTCTTTGTTCATATCAATATTAAAGTCGCCAACAATTATATTATTAGTTGTTGAATCACATATTTCAGTAACTATTCTTTCTAGATATTTAATAAATTCAGAGTCACTACTACTTGGAAGGTGATAAACAACTCCTATTTGCCACTTAACCTAAGATCTTTTAACTGGACGATAGTACACCATATATTACCATCAAAAGATTTATTATATTTTACTATGAATTCGAGTGAATTATTAACGTACATAGCTACACCTCCCATGTGCCTGCTGTGTGAGTTACATCTTACTGTCGTGAACGATGGTATACTTATTTCAGCTTCAGAAATTTCATCGGTTATGCTTGTTTCGGAACACAGTAGGATTGCAGGATCACACAGTTCGACCAGTCTATCTATTTCGAGTTTATAACGTATTAAACTGTTTACATTTAAATTGATTAATTTCAAGTCTTTTGTTGGTTTTCGATGAGCATTCTCTAGACGAGCATACGCTCCTTTTGCAGTTTGAGCTTTCTTTGATATACAGGGCATTCTTTACTGAATATGCTGTTTTGTGTCTAGCTTGAACCCGAGGTCGTTATTGGCGTCTACACAGTTACCAAATACCAGGTTGGCCACCTGGACCTCACATTCTTCAGTTTTGTGTTTAGCCAAGCAACAGCCAACCTTACCTTTTTAGTACAGGTGTTTGCGTTGTGGTTGAACCCTTCACATTTAAAACATCTTTTAACATTTTGTCCAATGTTAAGTCTTGCATGCTTCAACACTTCAGAGTATTTATCATGATCAATGCTAATTATTGCACTAAAGGTGTAATCTGTACTGTAATTTTTTTTTTGTTTATAAACCTGCGCGCATTTTAAATTAGCATTTTTAAGAAACTCATTTTTGGCAACTATTTCAACATCACTATACTCCTCACTCATATTGGTGACTTTAATTTTTGGATTAATGATCTTAAAGCACAAAACAGACGGCAGCGTTGATCCTGATCAACTCGCGAATCAACTGCAGTTGATCCGGAGTAAGTCCGAGTTAATCCGGATCAACGCTGCCGTCTGTTTAAGCTTTTCGATTCCTTTATTTCATACACCGCTAAATCTAACTTCTTTTGCACAGTATTCTTAACTTTGTCCTTCTCAGAATTGTCGGTTGCCCTAATAACAACTGACCCATTATTTTTATCTATTACCTTATTAATTTTCATATCAGTAGCATCAATCTTATTTAAGTCTTTTTTTGTTATATCAACCGCTTGCTTCGCTTTTGGTTTGACAATAATTGGTGGGACAGTTTTCAGAGCTGTTGAATAAGACACCTTATTTTTAATGTAGTTGTATCTTATTCCCCAACTTTTCTTACTTCCTGTACTATCTCCTCTACTTGTTTAGATAAACTTTCAGCAGATTTTTCATATGCTCTTTATTAACCGTGCACAGTTTTTCTAGCCTCCTTATCAGCTCATCTTTCTCTCTGTTTACTTTTTTTAATATTGTCCACTTCTTCTTCTTCTTATTTGGCGCTGTAACCGCCTAAGCGATTTTGGCCGAGTCCAAAACAGCACGCCAGTCATTTCTCTTCTGTGCTAACTGACGCCAATTGAAAATGCCAAGTGAAGCCAAGTCCTTCTCCACCTGGTCTTTCCAACGCAGAGGAGGCCTTCCTCTTCCTCTGTTACCAGCATCGCGGCCCGCGTTGAATATTTTCAGAGCAGGAGCGTTTCTGTCCATCCGAACGACATGGCCAAGCCAGCGGAGCCGCTGAATTTTAATTCGCTGCACTATGTCTATATCGTTGTAAAGCTCATACAGCTCATCGTTAAATCGTCTGCGATATTCGCCATCACCAACGCGTAAAGGTCCGTAAATCTTTCGCAGAATCTTTCTCTCGAAAACTCCAAGAGCCGCCTCATCAGATGCTTTCATTGTCCATGCTTCCGCGCCATACACCAGCACAGGCATGATGAGTGACTTATAGAGTGTGATCTTTGTACGACGAGAGAGGACTTTACTTCTCAATTGCCTACTCAGCCCAAAGTAGCACTTGTTGGCAAGAGTGATTCTCCGTTGGATTTCAAGGCTGACATTATTATTGGTGTTAATGCTGGTTCCCAAATAAACGAAGTCGTCTACTTTTTCAAACTTGTAACTGTCAACAGTGACGTGGGTGCCAAGACGCGTATGCTCTGACTGTTTGTGTGCTGACAGGAGATACTTCGTTTTGTCCTCGTTCACCACCAGACCCATTCGCTTTGCTTCTCTATCCAATCCCGAGAAGGCAGAACAGACGTAGCCCTTGTTTTTACCGATAATATCGATGTCGTCGGCATACGCCAGCAATTGTACGCTCTTATAAAGTATTGTGCCTGAGCGGTTCAGTTCTGCGGCTCTTATTATCTTCTCCAACATAAGATTAAAGAAATCACACGAAAGGGGGTCCCCTTGTCTGAAACCTCGTTTGGTATCAAACGGCTCGGAGAGGTCCTTCCCTATTCTGACGGAGCTGGTGGTATTGCTCAACGTCATTTTACACAGCCGTATTAGTTTCGCGGGGATACCAAATTCAGACATCGCGGCATAAAGGCAACTTCTCTTCGTGCTGTCGAAAGCGGCTTTGAAATCGACAAATAGATGGTGTGTGTCGATCCTATTCTCGCGGGTCTTTTCCAAGATTTGGCGTATTGTGAATACCTGATCTATGGTGGATTTTCCAGGCCTAAAGCCACACTGATAAGGTCCAATCAGCTCGTTGACGGTGGGCTTCAGTCTTTCGCACAATACGCTCGATAAGACCTTGTAACCTATGCTTAGAAGGCTAATTCCGCGGTAGTTGGCGCGTATGGCGGGGTCGCCTTTCTTGTGGATTGGGCAGAGCACACTTAAATTCCAGTCGTCGGGCATGCGTTCATCTGACCATATTCTGCATACGAGCTGATGCATGCACCTCATCAGCTCCTCGCCGCCGTACTTGAATAGCTCGGCTGGCAGGCCGTCAGCTCCAGCAGCTTTGTTGTTTTTCAGCCGCGTAATCGCTATTCGTACCTCGTCATAGTCAGGCGGTGGGACAGCTACTCCATCATCATCGACTGGGGACTCGGGTTCGTCTTCCTCACTACTTTCAGCGCTGCTACCATTCAGTAGGTTATAAAAGTGTTCCCTCCACAATTTAAGTATATTCTGGACATCGGTCACTAGGTCGCCATTGTTGTTCTTACAGGAGTTCGCCCCGGTCTTGAAACCTTCCGTAAGTCGCCTAACCCTCTGGTAGAATTTTCGGGCGTTCTTCCTGTCGGCCAGCATCTCAAGCTCTTCGCACTCACGTATTTCGGCCTCTCTCTTCTTATTGCGGCAAATACGTCTCGCTTCCTTCTTCAGTTCCCTATAACGGTCCCACATGGCTCGCGTTGCGCCCGATCGCAGCGTGGCCCTGTAGGCGGCATCTTTTTTCTCTGCGGCTTCTTGACATTCCTCATCGTACCAGTTGTTCTTTCGGGCTCGCTGAAATCCAACTACTTCTTCGGCGGCGGTACTTAATGATCGGGAAATGTGGTTCCACTGCTCGCGTACGTCGGATTGTTGAAGAGTGCTCTCAGAGAGCAGGTGTGTGAGTCGAGTGGCGAATAAATTGGCCGTCTGTTGTGATTGCAGCTTTTCGACGTTAAGCTTTCCTTGCATTGTTGGGCGCACATTTTTTGCTGCACAGAGGCGGGTGCGTATCTTGGCTACAACAAGATAGTGGTCCGAGTCGATGTTTGGCCCTCGGAGTGTACGTACGTCCAAAACGCTTGAAGCATGCCTTCCGTCTATCACAACATGATCGATTTGGTTTCTCGTTTTTCGATCTGGAGACAGCCATGTAGCTTGGTGGATGTTCTTATGCTGGAACCTAGTACTACATATTACCATATTTCGGGCCCCGGCGAAGTCGATCAGCCTCAGTCCGTTATCGGACGTTTCGTCGTGGAGGCTGAATTTTCCGACAGTGGCGCCAAAGATCCCTTCCTTGCCCACCTTGGCATTAAAATCGCCAAGCACGATTTTGACATCGTGTCGGGGGCAGCGCTCATATGTACGTTCCAAGCGCTCATAGAAGAGATCCTTGGACGCCTCATCCTTCTCTTCCGTCGGGGCATGGGCGCAGATGAGCGAGATGTTGAAGAATCTAGCTTTGATGCGGATTGTGGCTAGACGTTCGTCCACCGGGGTGAACGCCAGTACTCGGCGACGGAGTCTCTCTCCTACCACGAATCCAACACCGAATTTGCGCTCCTTTACGTGGCAACTGTAGTAGACGTCGCAAGGCTTCACGCTTACTTTACCTTGCCCCGTCCATCGCATTTCTTGGATGGCGGTGATGTCAGCCTTTGTCTTCCCGAGGACATCAACCAGCCGGGCAGAGGCACCTTCCCCATTAAGGGTCCGGATATTCCAGGTGCATACCCTTAAATCATAGTCCTTTATACGTTTGCCGTGGTCGTCATCAGAAAAAGGGGGTCTCATCCGAGGCTGTTTTTTTCTTTTCATTGGGCGGGGTTTTAACGTGGCGGGACCCAAACCCAGCGCACGCGAAGTTTTACGCCTTCTCACTTTAGCTCGCTCCCAAACGGGTGTTTGGTTGCTACCCAGAGGATACGTGGATATAAATATCCGGACGTTGTGAGCTGCGATTTGAACCGTACGCACAAGAATCGCTTCTGGCCACTCCCAGGTGAATGGCAGTCAAAAGTTTTCCACTTCTGCGCACGGAACCATCCTCCAATTGTCCACTACTCTCTTAAAATATTTCTCATTGTTTGCCAATAATGCAGCGATCTCCTTATTATGATTGCTTATTAGCTCCTCAATTTCACTTTTTTGTTCGCAAATGTTTATTTTATTGCTATTCGCTATGTCGAGCATCTGCTTAATGCTAGGCACTAAGAGCGAACCAATCAGACGGATTTGTTGGTGTTCGATGTCATTTTTCTCGTTAGTGGCGTGGTGCGCGAACAAATCAGACGGATTTGAAAATTTTCAAACTTTTCTGATTTGTTCGACCGGTAATGGCGCAGTTCGCGAACATTAACCCAAGTGGTCATATCAGTTTACTTTTAACCCATTTCGTCATGTCAGGGTATTTTGAACCATTGAAGTGAGGGCATCGCGGTAAATTGCAAGTAAGCGATTTTTAGAAGTTTTTTTTGGAATTTTTGAAGGGAGAAGTTGCGATTTGGCAAAGTAAAATTGAAATATATAAAGATAGGAATAAAAAACAAAAATCATGGAAAAAACTGCTGGCGAACTAGAGGGAAGTAGACAAAACTGGCACGATAGAAACTGTAAAAAAAAATAACAGGGCATACGAGCCTGCTATCGGGGAAATTGCAAAAAATTCGGAAAAGTGAGAGTGACCACGTTGTGGTACTTCGAAAATTTAGAAACTTTGCGGGACCAAGAAGATTCTTTGGAAGAATATATTAGAAAATTAAGTGTAGTTTTGCATTTTAAATATTGGTTTTTTTTTCAGTTAAGAATAGTAATTTATTGTGATAATTTTAGCTTTGGATGTACACAGTTATTGCACCCTTTGCTATTTTTACAAGCTTTTATTTAACTTGGATTTCAAACTAACTTCCCGATAGGGTGGCCGAATGCGCTGATTTAATCAGTACGTGTGCTGTTTTTTTCTATTGTACTGATTTTTAAGAGCCCGAAATCAGTACGCAAAATCTACTGATTTTTTGAGTTTGTACTGATTTTTACATTTAATATTTGTAAATTGGTGTAATTGACATTTGCTTGAGGTTTACATGTTCAAAACAATGGTTTTTGACAACTCATACGTGTGAGCAGATTGAAAGCATTAATTTAATTTAAACCATTATTAAAAAGGTGTCAGCTTGCAATTGTTTCGTTTCCTGGATTTCGCAAATTAACAAACTGTTTGGATTCAACCCAACCCAACTTCACGATTTGCAGGTTTTACAGGATTTACAGGAAAAGCTGGTTTCGCCATTAATAAATCTTATGAAAGGTGGTGGTGAGTTAATCATATATTAAGTACACTGAGAAGATGACAATAAAAGATAATCTTTCGATTATAATTAAACATCCACTGAGAAATCGGCTGTCAGTATTTCAAACTTAGAACGACTACTGCTACGGTGCAATGTAAGTTCTAAAAATTTGGAAAAGGTGCAAAGTACCGACTCTTGGATATGATATATGTAGCTTTACTTTGATTTTTGATGTTCGACCACCTGTAATTTTACTTGCACATACACATTTAATACTATTAAGGCTGGAATTGCCGCTAGCGAAGCGAATGCTTTTGGCGAAGCGAACGGTTTGGCGAAAATTCGACAAACTGAGATTATGAGAAGCGAATGAATACATTCGCTTAGTTTTTTTTTATTGTCAAATGTATTCAACCAAGTTTGACATTTTTGACGTCTTTAAATTAAATTTCGTTTGTTTTGTTTATAAATTATATTTTGAATAAACTGTGGTTGTAATTTAAAAAGTAAAACAAAAAATGTTTCACAACGTGGATTTGTTTTTTGAAGACGATGATGTTCCGGAGAGAAGGGCAAACTTACTTCGGGAGCGGCGCTTTATCAGGGACCACTCCAATCCTATTGAATTGCCTTCCGTAGTGTAAGTTATCTTTTGAAATAAATCATTAACGTCCAAGTGCTTGTACAATGATCACCATAAAAATTTTTTAATCAGATTTGTAATGAACTTCCGGTTGAGTAAAGATGCTTTCAAGTACCTGCTAGACAACCTAAAAGACGAATTTTCCAATCGCCTTTCTTCATCCGTAACGTCAATGTTGAAATTGCGCTGCGCACTAAAGTTTTTTGCTCATGGGAGTTAACAACAAACTGTGGGCAATGTATTTCAGTTAGGTCTTGCGCAGCCCACAGTTTCGTTGACTTTGAAAGAGATGCTCCCAATCATGGAAGCAAAACCTTGCAATGCATGGATTAAAACTCACATGACAGAAGCGGAAAAGCAACAGGCGAGAAGAAAATTTTATACACAAACAGGAATTCCTAATGTAATTGGTTGCGTTGATGGAACCCATATTGGAATTATTGCGTCCAGCGAAAATAAGCACCTGTATTTAAATCGAAAAGGGTTTTACGGCATAAATGCAATGATTGTAAGTACTTAACAAGCATGTGCATTAACTGAATTTTGTTGTAACACAAATTATTTATTTTTTAAAATTAATTAGGCTTGTGACCATGACATGTTAATACGGTTTGTTGACGCACGATATGCCGGGTCTACCCACGATTCGTTTGTGTGGTATAGCAGCTCTTTAAAGAGGTATTTGGAAAATACGTATCAAAGAGGAGATCAAAATTCTGCTTATTTAGGTACTTCAAATTGCGCTTCCTCTAAATTTATTCATGTATACACTTGTGGTCAGTTGATTAAGTCAAGTGACATTTTGACTAGTTTTGGCTATTTTTTCTTTTGTTTGTTTAATGTTTATATTTTTTTTTATAAAAGTTTAGCACTTTACCTACCAACGCCACATAAATCCATATTTTAACAATTGCATCCAAAAATTTTAAACTTCTTATTTAGATCTTTTAGTAAAATTTTGGGTGTGCGGTTTTATAGCTCATTAAATTTGAATAGATTTTTAAAATTGTTTTTTGCTGATGGTGCTAGACATTCTTCCCCATACAAACGAAATTGTCGAGCATACTTTATTATATGCAAGAAAATGCATAACGTCAGCAAAAAAAAAAAATATTGAAAACCAACGCGAAAAATTTGTCTAAAATTCTAATTAAAAGGTTAAAATTTTTGGATGCAATTGTTAAAGTTTGTTAAATTTTCATAATTTTTATACGAAGTTTGAAATGTGGATTTATGTGGCCCTGGTTAGGTAAAGTGCTAGACTTTTATAAAAAAAATATGAACATTAAATTAACAAAAGAAAACTAGTCCAAACTAGTCAAAATGTCACTTGACTTAATCAGCTGACCATAAGGGTATGTATGTATGTACATAAGTATGAATAACGAAATATTCTTTAGGTGATTCCGGATACCCGCTACACGAGTACTTGTTGACACCGTTTCGAAACGCTTTACCAGGAACAATAGAGGCAACTTTTAACAAAAAACATTCAAAAGCTAGGAATGTTGTGGAGAGGACAATTGGCGTGTTGAAGTGTCGGTTCCGATGTCTCCTAAATGAGCGAAAATTTTGCTACGCTCCTAGTAAAGTGACAATGATAGTTAACATTTGTTATGCCTTACACAATATTTGCAAACAATACAACGTAAATGATCCTGAGGGAAACGATAGTTTTGTCGATGTAGTGGTACCATTGGAACCACCGGAAGAACACTTTAGTGGTTCCGCAGAAGAGCGTCGCTGAAGACAGATTGCCAATGCATTATAAGTTTATATGAATTAGTTTTTCATGTTTTCAAGTTCACACACGTACCCTTGTGGTCAACTAATTAAGCGAATGAGATTTTGACCCGATTTGTCAGCAAATTTTTACCGAAATTTTTTACTTTTTATTCAGATTTTTACAAAAATTTTGCGACGCAGTTTTATAGCCCATTCAATTTTAATAGAATAAAGTGCAAGTTTAAAG
Organism: Rhagoletis zephyria; assembly: GCF_001687245.7. Classification (NCBI taxonomy): domain Eukaryota; kingdom Metazoa; phylum Arthropoda; class Insecta; order Diptera; family Tephritidae; genus Rhagoletis; species Rhagoletis zephyria. The sequence continues at coordinate 94,576 of NW_016158478.1, forward strand.
TCGCTAAGAATTCCCGCTGTTCTCCATTTTCTTCCATATATGTACATACATAAAGTAAGTTCTAACTTTCTTTTATATGGAAGACAATGACCAGTACCGTTAGTAAAAAAAAAAAAATTATTAAAAATCAACTTGAACTTTTGGCGACTGGAAACTTGTACTTTATCCTACTGAAATTGACTGGGCTTTAAAATTGCATACCAAAATTTTTGTAAAAATTCGGAATAAAAAGTTAAAAATGTCAATGAAAATTTGCTGAGTTTTTATTATTTTTGCAGAAACTTTAAAATGTTAATTTATATTATGCTTGCAACACTTTCAAAAAAAATTATACAGTAAATAAACAAAAAACGCGAATCGTTGAAGTTCGGTTCGATTCGGTTTCGGCATTAATAAATAATACTGGGTTCTTTAATAAAAACTAACCGTCAATCATAAAAATGATATTTGTATGTTTTAATGACTGTTGTTTATTTTTGATATTTAAGTTTTTTTAGTTCTAATTCCTTCAATTTGATCTCAACATTTTCCTTATGTCGCCTGTTTTTATTTAAATTCTCTTGTTTTTTTCTCTCTTCCTTCAGTTTCAATAATTTATTTTTTTCTTTTTCCAGTTCATAAGTTTTTCTTGCGTAACGTGAAAGGTCATCTATTTTTCTTTCTATTTTTTCCATTGTTTTAATAACCTGTCTTGTACCTCTGCCTTCTTTTCTAAAGCCTTCATACGCATATTTTCTCTTTCCTCTATAGCAGTCGTTCGTCTTCGTCTGCCCGGCGTCCGCGTTACGTCCAGATTTTGAGGTGTCGGGTTGTCCTGTACTTGGTCGTCCTGTGAGTGGTCGTCCAGTGTCTGGCCCGCCTGTGCCTCGTCCTCTTGATCAAATAAACTTGGTCCAAAAGCAGCACCTGTTGGATTGACTGCCTGCTGCAAGCTTAGCAGCTCATCGACCGTCTGCTCCAAAGGCGTCAGACTTCGTTGTGAGTAGGGTCCTCCACCTTTGGCAACAGTCTCACGGCGATTTGCGGCTAATTTTTTTTTTTTAACTTTAGTTTATAGTCCAGCCAAACCTAAGTAAATTATATAAAAGGAATTTAATTAATTTAAAAAGACAATTAAATTAATTTCTTACCTTGTTCCACTCTCGACCATTACGCGTTGGTGGACCGATATTATTTAATTCTAGCGCGATACCCTCCCACAGCTCATTTCTATTTTTTTTTTTGTTGACCCAAAATTACTCATGCCTTTGGCAAGGTCTGGATTTTGCTCCATTAACTTAATGAGCACTTCGAACTGTCTGCGAGTTGTTCTTTTTACTCTGGAATATAAATTAGTTAACAAAATGCTATAATTTAACTAAAACATAAACAATACTAACGTGCTTTCCATTTTCGATTTCCGTTTGCGAATGAAAAAAGCGATAAATTTCAAAATATTTCGCAAGAATTTCCACATACACAACAAACATACAACCTAATTGTATACTAAGCACTTAGCTTGAAATTTTAACATTTTCGCAGCACCCTATGTTTATCTTTATCTAAAACAGGGATCACAAGATTTGTACATTTTAGCAGTTACAGAGTGGTGTTGTTTGAAAGTTGTTATTGAGCTAAACTCATTATTTCTCTCTCTCTCTCTCTCTCACTCTGTGTCTGTACAAATGTACAAATCGTGCGATCCCTGCTTAACAGCTTCTTTACAGCGTGTTCACTACTACTAGTGATAGCAGAGCGTAATTTGCCGGCGCAACTATGTAGGATAGTTTTAGGCAGTGGTATGATAGATTCTATTGTGAATTCCTTGGTAAGATAAAATACCGGAAATTAGTTTGAATAAATCAGCTGTTAACCTTGGGATATTTCTATACGAATTTCTGCAGAGCACCTACCGGGTGTGTGGTTTGTACTTGATCTGAATGCTTAAATTAAATAACACACCGATTTGTTTCTGAGTATGCTCCTAATTCGTGACACATTGGGCGCGTTCATATTGTCTAACCGTATACTGTTTGTCCTAGAAACGCACAGTTGAGTAGTTCCGCTAAGTTCAACAGTTGCCAACTTTCCGCCATTTTTCCATCGTACAATTTTTTCGCTACCTGAACTCAACGTGTTTCGCTCAGCCTAAACAGATGATCGAAAAGGTTTACGCCGCATATATTAAATGTACCCTGCTCATAAATGGAGAGTCAGCCCTTAATAAAAATATTATGTCCTGGCTATATAAAATATAACTAAAAAGTTCAAAATAAAATAATGTAAAAAAATATTTTTTTAAAAACAAGCTTTTATTTAACATGTACAACCAAAGTGATCATAGGTGCAACTACTTTCTTCGAAGCTCCGTATGTTGCCGTAGGTTGCACCAATGTATTTTCAGTGTAGGCCGAGAAAATAAATAAAGCCACGAAAAATTAATTCTTCGTCAAATATGTGTTTTATTTATAAATTATGTATGTATACACATATACAAATGTAAGGTGAATACGAAATATTACCTGTATGGTGTGTGATGAAGGGTGGTGGCTGATAGGCGTCCGTGCTCTATTAAGTGAAAAACTGGAATGCCCGCGCTATTTGTTGACAGATTTAGCCGAACCCTCAAACAGCGAGATGTGCTGAGGGGAAATTTGGCTAATTCGTTATAATAATTGGCGGGAAAAATAATGCAATTATTTATATGCTCATATTCGTATGTATGTATATATCGGTGTGTGTATGCACATGAACATTAGGGTGGTTCACCCTTTTCAAAGTTGTGTCTAGTGGCCTAAACACAAAGGAATAAAATAAAGTAGTGTAACAAAAGATTTTTTAGCATGAAAATTTTGTCAAAACTGCACTAAAATGATTAAAATAAAATAAGTTAAGGTCTCGTTAAAGCTATTAAAAGCCATTTAGTGAAAGGAGTTACTCAAACTCTAATGAAAATTACTAACAATTTGTACTAATTTACTTCGTTTTTAAAAAAGCTTGTCGGTGAATTCAGCATACATGCATAATTGGTTAGGTATGTATATGTATGTATGCAGATATTTAAATGCCGGTTTGCTATTACAAATACAAATATTTAAAAATCTTTTTAACGGAATCGTAAAAATGAGATTTTTGATGCTGTTTTTTTACTTTTTTTCAAAGATTGATTTACGAGAGACTTGAATAACTGGGCGAAAACTATTCTGATTTAGACTTATGCGATCTCAGTAGAAAGGTATTTCCACTGTTTTTATTTGTGTCCAAAAAAAGTCATTCGTGTCCCTTTTTTTCAAACACCACCACATCTTCATTCAACTTTGAATGACGTTCGTTCATCCTACCTTTCTCTTTCATCCTTTGAATGAGTTTATAAAAAGGGTGAGAAAATACCGCAAATTTATTTTAAGCTCTCGTATGGTGACAATTGTCAGTGTTGTTGTTATGACCTACTGCGTACGCGACAACGGTGAAACAATGTTAATACATACATACATATTGTGTTTTAGGCGCAATAATTGTGACAATAGTCATACGATGAATTTTGTCAGTGTTATGGGAATAAGGCGGTAAATCGGAACAGTTTAGGTTCAGATATTCAATTTTTAAACCTTTTCGTATTCTCCACACTCTTGTAACCGGTAAATTTTGTTACCACCTCATGAGCAGGTAACAAAATATTGCCCCGTGAAATATGCAATACCAGAATTTCAACAAAACTCCATAGCTGAATTGCTGAATAAATTAAAACGTTACCAAGGTAAATAGAATTGCGGTTGCAAGAAGTGGTGACAATTGTTGGTAACAAAATTAGCTTGTTACAAAATGTTCGGTTACAAGCAGAATAGGCCTGTAATTCTATGCGGAGAGTAACAACAAAAGAAACTTAATTTTGTATATTCTTATTTTAAGTCAAATAAGTATTTAGATCTTAAGCATGAAAAAAATTAATATTAAGTATCTATTTAATTTGCAATAGAATAGAATAGAATGTTTCTTAGTAATTTTCTAACAAAGAAGAAAGTAGACTTAGGATTATTAATTACGAGTATTAACGTAGTTTTTGATGAAGTTTTGTTTTTGTTCAAATTTTTAAAACAGTTTTTGACCTAACCGGTGAGACCTGCCCAATCTTTCAAGGGCTACGAAAGGCGTGATGCCTCCCCTTTTCAGCTCCGGTACGACCAATCGACTACGGAATGCTGCGACTCGCAAATTTTATATTTCGAAGTGTTTTATACAGCAAAAAAAAAGGAAAAACCTCCGGATGAGAATACGATCGGCTAGGCGGGCTAACCACATAGATTCACCATTGACTTACATATATGCAGGCTGAGACCCCAAAGGGGTTTTAGTACACCACGTGGGTCGTGATAGCCCACTCACTGAGTTTTATCTCTAGCACACGCTCCTTATAGGTATGTATACATATAAAAATGTTAACTTTTAAAAGTAGTTTTTCTTCTTGTCGGTTGGAACTTTTGTTTTCGATTGACTCCGTTTAACTTTGCGTTAATTTTTCACTCACTCTCCAAGCATAGGAAATCGAAATGGCCTAGCACTGGCATGCTGATCTGATATTGACCAACGGCTTATATCACAATTTCGGGTATAAAAACAAAATACACTCAGGATGACAATAATTACGTTTAGATTTAAGCGAAATGCGCGCTCAGCTATGTAGCAACATGGGCCCTCATCTCCGACTAACAGTGTTGTGAAGCGAAACAATAATGCCTAGCTTTGCAAAACGTTTACTTATGTTTTTGTTTAAGACTATTGCGGCATTACAAGTTTCATAGCCCATTCAATTTTAGTAAAATAAATAAATATTATAATATTATTAAAAAATAAGTAGCCCAAACTGAGTATATAAATACATACATAGTATGTAAACGAATATGTGCTTTGTTTTTTATTAAATAAAAAGTGGATTGTGTTTCATTATAATTATATTCAAGTAATTAACAAACCCGAATATTTTGAAACTGTGTAGTTTTTTATGTAAATATATAAATACATACATATGCATATCATAAGCATTTTTGTTGTTGTCAAACACTGCAGCATAGGAAGTGCGCGGTCAGACATGTATGTACATTTTTTCGCTTTTTACGATCCCGGGATTTTCGGGATGTTGTTATCACAATCCCGGGATTTAGACATTTATTACTTTTGAACAACTTAATTCGAAAAAATTACTTCTACCTCTCCTACCATAAAATAAATAATAAATAAATGGGTTTGAAACCTACTTTTTTATTTTAAGTGGCGCTTTTATTTTTTCTCTCTGACACACTGTGCGTCAGGTAGAAAAAAGTCATGGTGACTGTTGATAAAAAAAAAACCGGTTGGACTTAGAGAGGGAAAAGTAAAAGTCATAAATACCAAATTTTACATTATTTACTCACCCCCCTTCTTCACAAACGATACATTTCCAAAAAATACGGGAATGGGCGCGATACCGACTAATCAGTTTAGTTGCCTTTGGCGATTAACCCATTAAAGAAAGCGTTTCTTATTCAACTGTAATCAATTTTTTAAATGCCGTGGAATATTCAGGTGAAGGTATTTATCATTTATTTGGTACTTTCCATTTTCTTACCGAAAAATTTATTTGAAATGTAGATGCTAAACATTATTAGTAAAAAAAAGTGTGAGTACCGGTCCATCTGGTGGTGAAATTAGACGAATGTTTTAGAGAATTTTATGTAGTTTTCGAATATATAATTTGATCTTTGCGCCCGACTTTGCAACTATATGTAATTTTTGATTTTTAGCTTCTTTTTGCATAATTTCGCGAAAAGAATTTTTCGAACAATGAAAAAATCTCACCAGATATTGGGAAAAAAGCGAGTATTCACACCTAAGTCATTTTATAGTATAACCTTTGTTTTCTGAAAGTGGAAAGCAGGAACAAAAATTACCCAAAATTCCATCACTATTAATGACTGGGCCCACATTTTTTGTGAGTTTTGGACGTTATAATGATCCCCATATTTTATATTTAGGGTTTTCTAATAAAATAAAGACTACAAACTAAATTTCATCGAAATCGGATGAGATTTAATATTTCCGCCCACAAGAGTAGAGGGCGTGGCAATTATTCCATCTTTACAAAATTTCATAATTCTCTATTTCTAAGTAAAACTAGAGCACATGTCAAATTTCAGTGAAATCGGTGCAGGTGTACTATTATTTCCACCTGCCTTCATATAGTCGAAACACTGTGTGACGTCAGGATTTATTTTAGAGGACTTTGTAATTTCAAACATATGATTAATTCCAAAACTTATTCAAAAAATTCAATGCAATGTAGAATAAAAGTATGGGTACCAAATAAAAAAAGAAAGTTCTTTAGAATTCAAAAAAATACAAATTTTTTGGCTTCACAAGGACGACTAGGTAATTTTTTAAGCGGATAAAGTTAGAAGGATTTATTTTAAAGGACTTTGTAATTTCAATGATTCGATTAATTCCAAAAATTATTAAAAAAATTCAATGCAAAGTAGAATAAAAATATAGGTACTAAATGAAAGAGGAAATTTCTTTAGAATTAAAAAAATTAAAATTTTTTGGATTCACAAGGACGAATAGGCAGTTTTTTAAGCTGATAAAGTTAGAAGGACGAAATTCGAAAAAAATATTGCGAAATTTCAAGGATCAAATTTTAAAAGGACTTTTAATCTGATTAAGTTCTACAGAATTTCCTCTTTAATTTGATACCCATACTTCTTCTCTACACTGAAAATAAAATCTGCGGAAATGTAACGAAAACTTGCGTAAATCTTGTGAAATTTTTCGTCATTTTGAGCCTCGAAAGTTTTCGTTGATTTTACAAAACCGTTTTCGTACATAGTTCGAAAATATGAGGCATCAGATTTTTAGTACATTTTACGAATGTATTCGTACTATTTACTAACAAATTTCGTACTATTTACTAAAAAATTCGTACTATTTCTTTATTTTTTTTTACAAAATTTTTGTAAAATGCACAGAAATAATTCGTATATTTAACGAAATCACTTTCGTAAAATCTGCGCTTGTTTCGTAGAATGTGCGATTTTGCTTTCATTCTCCACACTGTAAAAAACATATTACGAATTATAACACAACACTTTTATTTTGTTTTTATCGTTTTGTTGTTATCGATGTTAAGCGTTTTTGTTTAACAAAACGTTTTGCAAAAACGCCTAACATTATTGATTAAAATATAATGAAAGAGTTGTGCTATAATTTTAGTCATGTTTTTTATAGTGTTAATAATAAAAGAAATCATACGTTCTACGAAAGAAGAAGAATTTTCTGACTACACTATAGTTTAGAATTAATAAAAAAGGTAATTTTACCTATAATAAAACTTAAGTCTTTTATTTATATGCATAAGAATAGGTTCTTTCTATTCTATTCTTTCTATTTTTTTATTACTTAGGCTTCATTCAATAAAGTATATTGATGCAAAGTGTTAAACTATGAGACTCAACAAAACTAAATGTAATAAGATATAAAATATGAAAGGATATAAAAAATACTGGTTTTGCTTTCTTAAACATTATGATATTTTTATGTAGACGCACTTGACAGATTCGCAGCTTCATCGATGTTTGTTTCCTTGACGACTATAAATTAAAGGAAAATTATAAGGCGTCTGAAAAGCAAGTTTCAGTGAAAAGTCATACATGTACATACTTACTTTTAATTACATTAAGTAGTGCTCCTGGCTAAGGCTTGCCGTTGATAGGTAACTGATGAAATTGCCTATTTATCAAGTCCCACAATGCAGCGCAAGGCGCAGCGTAGGCGATGTTAAAAACATTGTATGCTTAAAAGCATAGTATATCCACAAGTTTAATATTTAATTTTGTATTGTTTTTTTATCCAGCAAATCCCTTTTTAAAACGTTTAAAATTATATTATACGTTTCACAGCAGCCAACAATTAATTCCACAATGACACGCGATACAAAAAATATTATGAAATATTAAACTGCCGGTAATTGAAAATATTCGTATGTTGTACGAATTTAAAAAACATGTTTCTGCATTAGTACTTTATACGAAAGTATTAACTAAATTGTACGAATACCGAATTTTATATTTCGTAAACTTAAAACCATACTTATATATTACGAATGCCTTCCTACAATATACAAAATTATTCGTAGAGATTTGTACAGTGCTTTACGAATGTGTTTCGTAAAATAAACGTAAGATTTCGTAAATTGTACTGAAAAATACCTTACGAAAGTCCTTTCGTTATATTTACGTATGGTTCGTAAAATCTTGTTTCGTTGTGAAAAATGTGTTCGTATTATGAACGAGAGTTTCGTACATTGTACAAAAACCAACACTACGAAAGATTTTCGTAGCACTTTTATGAAATTTTATTTTCAGTGTAAGCACATTTTACTGAAATTTTTAAATCATTTTTGAATTACTGACGTCAAAATGAAAAACTAAAAACACAATTTTACAATATTTGGCCCATGGTTTCGCGAATATATTGATTTTTGTGTTTAAAATTTACTATCGCACGGTGTTACATGTATAATGAGCTAGACATTTATAAAAAAATATTAATTACACTGGATCACAAATTTTAGTTTGGTTTTTGTTCCCCGGACGCCACTATCCAATTTTTGTATAGAATTGCGCGGTGATTCCGAAAATCGGGTTAATTTTTTTTTCTATGGATACGTTTTTGAGATATTTGCAATTTACCGTTATTCAGCTTAAAGCAAAAATTGGTTCCTTTTAATCGCGTATATCTTACGAACCAATTTAAAAGTCTTAATATAAAATACGGCAAATGAAAGCTAATGAAATTCTCCATATATACATCACTTTCCGATAGAACTCATAGTTTCTAAGAAATTAATTAATCATTCCAGTTTTTTTTTACTCTTTAATGAAAAAATTAAAAACTCAAACTTTAACAGGAGAAAAATTAAAAAAATAACAGGTTCTGTGCCAAATTTTTGCATTTGTATTAAAGCCTGTTCTGTTACAAAAAAAAAAAATCAAGTTACTGATCAGGAAAATCGGCGGATAAATAAGAAATAATGAGTGGTCAAATGAAAATTAGCAAAGATGTTTTGTATGAAAAATGAGCAGGAAACACGCTTTTCTACTCATATTTCAAACAAAAAATCTTTGTGCATTTTCATTTGACCACTCATTATTTCTTATTTATCCGCCGATTTTCCTGATCAGTAACTTGATTTTTTTTTTTAGCAGAACAGGCTTTAGTACAAATGAAAAAATTTGGCACAGAACCTGTTATTATTTTAATTTTTCTTCAGTTAAAGTTTGATTTTTTTAGGGTTTTCATTAAAAAATTTAAAAAAGACTGGAATGATTAATTAACTTGTCGGAAACTATCAGTCCTATCGGAAAGTGATGTATATATGGTTTATGGAGAATTTCATTAGCTTTCATTTGCCGTATCTTATATTAAGATTTAAATTGGTTCGTAAGATATACGTGATTAAAAGGAACCAATTTTTATTTTAAGCTGAATAACGGTATCTTTAAAATATCTCGAAAACGTATCCATAAAAAAAAAAATTAACTCGATTTTCGGAATCACAACACACTACAAAAAGCATTGGATAGTGGCATCCATAGAACATTTCTGTAAACCAGTGTTATTAAATAAAAAAATAAATATAGCCAATACTGGTCAAGAAAAGTAGTTTTTATTATTGCCACTAGTGCAAATTACAAATCCCGAAAATCCCGGGATTCTTGGCAAATAATCCCGAGATTTTCGGGACGTAAAAAAGGCCGGGATCCCTTACTTTTGTGCAATTGGAAATGCACTTAAGCTTGGAACACATTGGAAACGACGGGCTACGGACCACAGCTGTCAAATTATTTTAACACGTACTCTTATGTAGATAATTATTTTGGCGACGACACGGCAACACTACGACTAACCAAAAAGGTAGCTGTGGCCAGATTGGATCTATTTCTATTGTTCTAGCGACAGATAAGATTTTTCCTCTTCTTCTATTTTAAACTCAAACAAATTCATGATGTCGCTGCGGCGTTCAAAACAATCATGTCGCCGTCGACAAGGCGTTTAGATTATGTAGATAAAACCTTAATGTCGTGTCGTGTGGTGATGTCGTTTTCGATGTGTTCAAAGCTTTATGCGAAGCAAGAATTCGCATGAATTTTCGTTGATTAGCTGTCGCCGCTGATTTCTTTAGAGTGATGCGCGCACTTCCATTTGAAAAATTTGAGCATTGCTGCTAACGCATTTTTGTTCTACTTCAGTTTTCTTCTGTTGTTCTTTGCCTATCGTGCAGCATTCGTTCGTATGACAAAAGTTTTCGTCAGTACAGCAGTTAGGGATGTCACCGGCAAAAATACATCGATGTTTCTCTTTAATTCGATGCATCGAAATGTACATCGATATTTTTCGATGTATCGAAGGGCATACATCGATGCATCGATTTGCATAGGATTTTTCAGATAATGTTTCACAACAAAATATTTTATTAGCAAAATTGTAGAAAGTTAGAAATAAACTACTGCAACTGAGCTAATTATGTTTCTAACGGAAAGAAAAACATTTTGGCTCTGCCTTTAAACTTGTATTTATACGGATATTGTTAAAGAATGAACTATAAAAAAACTAACCAAAATTAAATAACAACAAAAATAATATTTTAAAACTTGTCAAAATTTGGTGCGGCTACAATTTTTTCGACTACTGTACATAAGTTGACTATGATTACTCGGCCGTGCTATCAATGCCACTAATATTTGTCTTACAAACAGTGTGCAAACCTCTACCACACATGTGGTAGATCTACCACATATTTTTTTAAATTTAGGTTTCTTTAAATATACCACATTTTTACACAGAATATTTGTTTACAATTTTCGCATAACTCTAAAATTTTCAACTCAATTCTAATAAGAAATATAAAAATTAATCAATAAATTTTTAAAAAGGTACATCATAAATTTTGCTTTAAATATGCCTTAAGTTTTTAATATTTCAAAAATCCGCATATTTATATTTGCTAAAGTATTATGCAACAAAAAGGAGTTCTTTGTTCTATCCTATATTTTAATACATACACAAAAATATAAGTTTGTTAAACGGTCGTATATTTTATCAACTAAATAAAATTACGACATTTTAAGTCTGGCAAAATACGCACAAATAATTAATTATTAAATACATATTATGTATATACGATATACAAACATTTCGCAAACCATCTTTAAAAGAGGCACAACTAAAAATAATATTTTGGTAGATTTTTTTGCATAAATCAATTCGTAGGATTTTTCTCAAATTAATGAAACTATTTTTTGCTTCGTGAATTTATTCTCTAACTAGCAAACTAATGTTATACTTGTTTTTGTATCAATTGCGTTGAATCTGTAAGATCTACAAGCACTTATACTATTTCCCGATCTTATTTTTGAGTTCTATGAATTATGAATTGGAAAATCTACCACATCTTACTCTAATCTAACACATGTTTTTGCCGATTCTACCACACAAAAATTAAAAGGGGTTTGCACGCTGCTTACAAACAAAATACGGGCAGGAATTTCAAAATTTCAACCCTGTTTGTGTGAAATATTTTATTTTTCGTCAATGTTATTGTGGCTTATTAACATTTTATTTTTAATATTTCTATTGTTTTTATTGAGCTTTGTACCACGATTGTTTATTAGGAAAAATTGAAAAAGCAACATAGTCTAAGCGGTAGAAATTATAGCAGCTATTTCGGAGATCACCACATCTCTTCATCAGACTTCTTTTTTCTATTTTTCTATTTGCCGCTATTTAAACTCGACAGCGTGGTTGTTGTTGTCAATTCTATACATCCATTTGCTTATTTTGCGTTTTTTTTTTTGTATAGTTTCAGGCAGGCTCTTCCTAAACTATGTATTTGTCAATGTTAATGTGGCTTATTAACATTTTATTTTTAATATTTTTATTGTTTTTATTGAGCTTTGTACCACGATGGTTTATTAGGAAAAATTGAAAAAGCAACAAAGTCTAAGCGGTAGAAGTTATAGCAGCTATTTTGGAGATCACCACATCTCTTCATCAGACTTCTTTTTTCTAGACTTCAGCAGGGATCGAACCTGCGAATTCGACGTTCAAAGTCAGAAGCCTTAACCACTGAGTTATGAACATCCCGTAAACTCTTGTTGCTAATTCATTTTTCCTTATTCAACCAACTACTATCAAGTGCTGCTGATTTGCCGCTATTTAAACTCGACAGCGTGGTTGTTGTTGTCAATTCTATACATCCATTTGCTTATTTTGCTTTTTTTTGTATAGTTTCAGGCACGCTCTTCCTAAACTATGTATTTGTCAATGTTATTGTGGCTTATTAACATTTTATTTTTAATATTTTTATTGTTTTTATTGAGCTTTGTACCACGATTGTTTGTTAGGAAAAATTTAAAAAGCAACAAAGTCTAAGCGGTAGAAGTTATAGCACTATTTCGGAGATCACCACATCTCCTCATCAGACTTCTTTTTTCTAGACTTCAGCAGGGATCGAACCTGCGAATTCGATGTTCAAAGTCAGAAGCGTTAACCACTGAGCTATGTACATCCCGTAAACTCTTGTTGCTAATTCATTTTCCTTATTCAACCAACTACTATCAAGTGCAGCTGATTTGCCGCTATTTAAACTCGACAGCGTGGTTGTTGTTGTCAATTCTATACATCCATTTGCTTATTTGCTTTTTTGTATAGTTTCAGGCAGGCTCTTCCTAAACTATGTATTTGTCAATGTTATTGTGGCTTGTTAACATTTTATTTTTAATATTTTTATTGAGCTTTGTACCACGATTGTTTATTAGGAAAAATTGAAAAAGCAACAAAGTCTAAGCGGTAGAAGTTATAGCACTATTTCGGAGATCACCACATCTCCTCATCAGACTTCTTTTTTCTAGACTTCAGCAGGGATCGAACCTGCGAATTCGATGTTCAAAGTCAGAAGCGTTAACCACTGAGCTATGTACATCCCGTAAACTCTTGTTGCTAATTCATTTTCCTTATTCAACCAACTACTATCAAGTGCAGCTGATTTGCCGCTATTTAAACTCGACAGCGTGGTTGTTGTTGTCAATTCTATACATCCATTTGCTTATTTGCTTTTTTGTATAGTTTCAGGCAGGCTCTTCCTAAACTATGTATTTGTCAATGTTATTGTGGCTTGTTAACATTTTATTTTTAATATTTTTATTGAGCTTTGTACCACGATTGTTTATTAGGAAAAATTGAAAAAGCAACAAAGTCTAAGCGGTAGAAGTTATAGCACTATTTCGGAGATCACCACATCTCCTCATCAGACTTCTTTTTTCTAGACTTCAGCAGGGATCGAACCTGCGAATTCGATGTTCAAAGTCAGAAGCGTTAACCACTGAGCTATGTACATCCCGTAAACTCTTGTTGCTAATTCATTTTCCTTATTCAACCAACTACTATCAAGTGCAGCTGATTTGCCGCTATTTAAACTCGACAGCGTGGTTGTTGTTGTCAATTCTATACATCCATTTGCTTATTTGCTTTTTTGTATAGTTTCAGGCAGGCTCTTCCTAAACTATGTATTTGTCAATGTTATTGTGGCTTCAATGGCTTTTTCAAATTTTCCTAATAAACAATCATGGTACAAAGCTCAATGAAAACAATAAAAATATTAAAAATAAAATGTTAATAAGCAACACTAACATTGACAAATACATAGTTTAGGAAGAGCCTGCCTGAAACTATACAAAAAAGCAAATAAGCAAATGGATGTATAGAATTGACAACAACAACCACGCTGTCGAGTTTAAATAGCGGCAAATCAGCTGCACTTGATAGTAGTTGGTTGAATAAGGAAAAATTAATTAGCAACAAGAGTTTACGGGATGTACATAGCTCAGTGGTTAACGCTTCTGACTTTGAACATCGAATTTGCAGGTTCGATCCCTGCTGAAGTCTAGAAAAAAGAAGTCTGATGAAGAGATGTGGTGATCTCCGAAATAGCTGATATAACTTCTACCGCTTAGACTTTGTTGCTTTTTCAATTTTTCCTAATAAACAATCGTGGTACAAAGCTTAATAAAAACAATAAAAATATTAAAAATAAAATATTTTGTTTTTCCTTTAATGAATCTATGTTGAATCAAAAGTGAAAATAAAAAAATATTTTGTGTGATGAAAAGGCGTGGGGCGCATGCAATACAAAGGATTAGATTTAATTGACAATAGTCAAACTACAAAACATAAACCTAACATTTCTACACAGAAAGTACAAATTTGAGATCGATTTTAAGCGGTCGTTATTCATATATCCACATCCATACATACATATACCCTTCTATCAATTCAGGTCTATTACATGCGCCCCACGCTTTTCATTTTCAATCTCAAAAATGGTTTATAATGACTTTTGCTAAAATTTCAAAAGCAAAAGTTATCAAAACAAATTCTATGGGAGTGAGAAATATTATTTTCTACTTTTTAGTCCATTTATAAAAGCGTTGTACATTAAAAAGTTTTTTTTATATTATTTATTTTCTACTTTTTAGTCTTGTCTGTATAAAATTTTGCAATAGATATTAAAATAATTCAACGATATTAATAGATTGGTGCACACACTTGCATATACATACAGTCAGTCAATAAAGTTTAGGTACAGCGAATTTTTTACAATACGGGCAACTATTTTTTAAATCACCCTCATTGCGAGAGTCGTGTCGAATGCCAGTCGTTTTTCGAGAGTCGAATCGTATCGAAAATTGCGCGTCATTGCCTAAAATTTCCACTCGACTAGTGTATTAAAACGGAAAAACTTGGCAGCACTGTATAGTTTTCGACGATTTTGGTCGTTTACTTATTTCGTTACGATAATAGACAATGCTACTGTTGTCGAGTCGTACAATTTAGCCTAATTTACGACCTACGCAATGAGGCTGAATATTTTATTTTTCGCTAATTTTTTATAAAAACATGGTTAATTCTACAACAAAAACCCCAAAAATGGAAGTTCCAAACCTTGTGGAAAATTAAAGAAAATTCTGCAAAATTTCATTCAAATATTGCACTCTTTATTTACGCTCTCCAGAAACAAGTTGAGTATGCAGTTTTTTGGTCCATTCAATTTTGGTATAATAAAGTGCAATTATGAGGAACCTAGGACTTACCATTGATTTTTGGGAAATTTTTTTGTTGAAGGTGTCGCACATATAAAAAAATTATCAAACATTATTTTATATGGAGAAAATGAGCGACACCTCCAACAAAAAAAATTGCTAAAAATCAATGGTAAGTGCTAGCCACCTCAAACTTCCACTTTACTATACTACAACTGAATGGGCTAAAAAACTGCATACTCAACTTTTTTCTAGAGAGCGTAAATAAAAAGTGCAGTATTTGAATGAAATTTTGTCGAATTTTCTTTATTTTTGCACAAGGTTTGGAACTTTGATTTTTGGGGTTTTTGTTGTAGAATTAACCATGTTTTTATAAAAAATGACCGAAAAATAAAATATTTAAAAATAGTTGCCCGTATTGTAAAAAATTCGCTATACCTAAACTTTATTCACTGACTGTATGTATGTACAGACATACGAGCACCAATTAATTTCTTTTAAAGAAATGGCGTGTCGTCCATTTTCGCTGTAGCGTACGTAGTGCATAGGGCGACATCTACCTCTCGAACCAACGAAGTTGATGTCTAGACTTTAAAGGAACTTTGCAAAGCAAAGCTTTTATAGCTGTCTGGACACACAACATTGAAAGTGACTGGACACACAACACTTCAAGTTGATAAAAGCGTTGTAAAAAATAAAAATATTTCGAATAGGAATTGCTGTCGCCATTCCGACTTGCTTGAATTTGTTTGAGCTGTCACCTGGTAGCAGTTAAAGTAAGCAATCGACAGCTTGAATCGACACGTCTGTGGTTTAACTCGCACGCTTTTGACCGGTATTTACACAGTTGAAAATACTATGTTTGTTGAGCGCGCATGCTGCTACAAATATTTAAGTTCGCAAGCAAACAGCAAACACGCATGTGGTACTTGCGTCAGTTCGTGTGTGGGTGCTAGTGCTTCTTTCATTAAAAGAGTCCATTGACTGTCCAAATACTTTTATAGCCGAGCAGCAATCAGGGTCTTACCTTCGCTCATCGTGCGATCAAAGCAAGTAAGGGAGTAGCAAAGCTGTCTTTCAATTGGAATACAGTTCATAGTGACACTTGTATCAGAAAAATGCGTTGCGGAAGAACTGGCCAAAAATACAAGTGGTTCTCAGTGAGAAAAGTGACTAACGGTACCTGTGACTACAGCGGGACTGCATTGAACTGATAGGCATCGTGCCAGGTCTGTGTGAAATCCAGTACATATGCAGCAGCAAGTTTTTTTGTGCTGTGGTGGCTAGGTTGTCAAAGAATCTTCTTGGCTGCACATAACCACAACTCTCAATACTGGTGGCGGAAAATTCACGCGTACGAAAAGGTGCAAAGATCTCAATATCTTATTTTAAGCTACCCATCTTTTGTGAGGTTTCGGTCCAGACACCTTGGTCTCAGGTTTTATTTTTCACCGAGCCGCTCTTCAAAGGACTGACAAATATTCGTTTTTACTAACCTATCGTTTAAAAAGATTTCACGAATTCACGATTCAAACTTAGCTTAGCTTTGATCTGAATCTTCATTCAAACTTTGCAATTGAACTTAAAAGATCATTTATTCTTTATACCATGTACGGGGAAATTTGAAAGGTCAGTGACGTTTTTTCGGCAAAAAAAGCATTTTATTTCTCACTATAGTCTCCTTTTAGGTCGATGCATTTTGTACAGAATTTTCCAATTTTTTTTTACTTCCTCACAAATAAAATGTTTCTCCAAGGTCCTCAAAATAAGCTTTTATTTCAGTAATGACCTCTTCATTCAGCTCAAATCTCTCACCACCCAAACCTTCATTTGGGTTTGAAAACAGAAAATATTCGCTGGAACAGAGAAAATTTGTCTCGGATGCCGCTTAACAACCTCCCAGATGAGAGGTCTTAGCAGTCAGTGTTGCCATCTTTTGATTTTCAAAAAGCACCAAAAACTTGGAAAAAACGTGTTTTACCACACTAAAATCACCAAATTTTTTTGAATCAAGGGATGCATTTTTCATAACATAATACCGAAGTACTGCACATTAAAACTGGTTTATCTCGAGAAAGAAATATCGAATCGCAACAAACGAAAATGATGCCCTAATTAGAATTGAGCAAATAATTTGATGTTTTCATTATATAACCTCAACTATCGCTAAAAACCGTGTTTTTGGCACTTTGAGGTTAGAATATCTCAAAATTCTAGTGCTAGAGCAATTGTGAGGCCAGATTTGGATTCAGCACCAAGAAACGATGTGTTTTACTCAGGTGGTAAAAAAAAAATAAAAATTTGTACAAATAATTAGAAAAGAAATACTTAACTTACTAGCGTACTAGCATTTTCAACGAGAATAGAATTTAACAAGGTGGGTTTGCAACTTCAGCTTTTTACCAATCATAGTTGTATTTTAGTCCATTTAAATTTGTAGATTCTTGTAAATGCAGTGCTGCCACAGCTTTAAATATTTCAAATTTTTTCAGGTTTTAACTATCTCGAAGTAATTTTAGTTCAGAAAAAAAGCACTAAAAAGGCACTAGGCACTAAATAATTTTTTTTGGCGTTTTAATTTTCAAAAAGCACTAAATCTAGTGCTTAAAGCACCAAGTTGGCAACTATGTTAGCAGTGATGGGCACACTAACACTATCACATTTTGAGCATATGTTAGTGTCTTTTGCCGAGAGCGAACGACTCGGCCATTCAGTCGATTACTTCAGTTGAAGTGAGGAGGTTGTACGCGCACGCTTCTGGAATTTAAGAAAAGCGCAAGCACAACTCCTAATTTTCGACTAAAACAATGCAACATGTTTCGGCAAAAGCTTATGCCAGACTGGTTCATTGGTTGAATTTCGTTTTTTTGTTTGGCAATGTAATGTGTGAGCATATAAATGAGAAAAGCGTAAAGTTGAGCTGCACGCGTGATATGAAATGCCCACTACTGGTCTATAGCCTCAACCGAGTCACGTAACTTTCATGGACAACCAGACGTTCGCAGACCCTTGTGCTGATACGATCGCATCGAAACACAGTAAACCACTTTTTAAGGATTGGAATTGATCGCGTAGAATCTCCATACTATTTACCAGGCCTTCCTTGGTTTCGGTAGTAGATTTTTTAAGCACAAAATAATGCTTAATCAGCACACGAAGTTCACTATGTCCATTTTCGCGAAAAATCCTCGAGGTTGTCTGCTTTAAATGGCTGTCAAACACAAACTTAAAGAAGCAGATTTCTCGAAACTTTACAGTGGTCATCTAATCGATCCTAGTTGACATTTGAATTCAATGTTACTGCGCGAAAAATTCCAAAATTTACTGACTTTTCATATTACTCTCGGACATACGTACATACATTATTTTAGACATTTCTCGTAGTTCCGATTACAGCTTCAGTTTTGACTATTCTTGCGATTGCATTTCAATCATTTAAGTAATCATTCGGGCAGGTTCTGCAATTCACTTCCGAGTGAAATTGAACCAAAGTCACTTTAATTCAAATTGAATGGGGTTGAATTTTACTCGGAAGTGAATTACAGAACCCGGCTGATTATATCAAAATGTTTCAAATATACAAATATGCTGTCAAAGACTTTACCATTAGGAATTATTAAAGCAGTTCCATAGACGTAAATGCGTCTATGTATATAACTTAATGCGTATGGTCAAAAGCAACAACTACGATATGCGCATATATATTTATAAACGTACATATGTTTGTTACTTATCATAAAATTTACAGCAGGCCTTCATATTTTAGTACATACATGCTTACATATGTTTTTAACTCTTCTGCTGTTGTTGTTGTTGTAGCGGTTACCTAGCCCCGCTCGGCTCGGTTCATCCGTTAACGTTGTCGTCCGTTTCAGCTAAAGGGAGGCCCAGGAAGTGTGCGACTTCAACAAAGTCTGTCCATAAGGACAGGGACGTCAGCTGGGTGGGGTTCTCATGGCATTTGAAGAGGTTCCGAGAGTCATGTGGCGACTCTCCACATGCCGGGCATTGGTTGGGCACATCCTCATTAATTCTGCTCAGGTATGAATTAAGCCTGCTGCAATAGCCAGAGCCAAGTTGGGCTATTGTGGTGCGGGTCTCCCGAGGCAGGCAAAGTTCTGTCCCATCCACGTCCGGTGGTTCTGTGCCTAGAACGGCATTCACAGGGCGGGAGTCTACATAACTCGAGACTGATCCCCTATGGATTCCGTTCAGGGCCTGTCGGTAGGCTGACCTCTGGACTTCGTCCATCAGTTCGTAGAGATGCCTCCTGACGTGCCTTGGCGAGGGCTCTTCTGCAAGCAGCTGTTTGCTGGGATGACTACGTCTGTGACTTCCCACAAGGAACTGTTTGCAGAGCATTGTGTTATGCTCCTTGATAGGGAGCATCTGGGCCTCGTAGTGTAGGTGGTGTTGAGGCGTCATCAGGAGGCATCCGGTCGCTGTTCGTAGTGCCGTGTTTTGGCAGGTCTGTAGCTTCATCCACTGCGTCCTGCTAGTCCCAGGCGACCACACAGGCGCTGCATAGTTTAGAACCGGCCGGCCAATTGCCTTGTATGTTGCCAACAACGTTTCTTTATCTTTGCCTCAAGTGCTGCCGGAAAGCGACTTGAGGACATTGTTGCGGCTCTGTACCTTGTTGGCAATTGCGGTTGTATGCGCCGAGAAGGAGAGCAGACTGTCGAAGGTAACTACGAGGATTTTCGGGTTATTCACCGTCGGTATTGTAACGCCATCAACGTGAATACCCAGTTGCAGTCTGACCTCCATCGTCCAGGTGGTGAATAGGGTTGCCGAGGATTTCGCAGGGGATAGGGCAAGGCTCCTTGCAGTGAAGAAGCGAGAAAGTTCGGCGAGATAACCGTTTACTTTCGAGCACAAGTCATAAATTCCATTCCCAGACGCCATGGTCGTACAATCGTCAGCATAAAAGACAATATTGATACTCCCTGGCGGTGGAGGAAGCTTGGAGATGTAATAATTAAACAGTAGTGGGATGTACGTTCACAAGTTGCCGAATCTCCGAATTGAGATCCCTGACATGGGGATTTCCGCGATCGGCCTGACGAAGGTTGTCACGCTCATCGGCTAGAACAGGCGCTTCAGCAAGAAAGTTCGGACGTGGATCCTTAATACAACCTGCTGGGATGAAGCGAGCTGCAGCAGCAGTGACACCTATGTGGACGTCGGTTGGTGCAGTGAAGGCGCTTTCAGTAACATCCGCGAAGCCTTTCCAGTCAGCTTTGGAAAAGTTGGCATAGGTCCGGTGATCCGCGGAAGCAAAGTCGGCGGGTTTATCAATCGGGATGACTATGGGAAGATGGTCTGATGCTAGGGTCAGCATAGGTCGCCATGATACGCTGTTTATCAGACCAGCGCTGACAATTGTTAGATCTGGCGAGCTGCAGCAGCTGCCCATAATCCTGGTGGGTGCGTCGTCGTTCATTGTGCAGAATGTCGAATCGTCTATCTGCTCAGCCAGATGTATTCCCCTAAGATCATTTGACAGGCTTGAGTGCCAAAGATCGTGGTGCGCGTTAAAGTCACCAACTACCATTCGGTTTTCACCTCTGAGTAGCGCGCCTATTTCAGGATGATATCCTGCCGGGCAGCTGGTGACAGGGGGTATGTATACGTTAAATATTTCGAGCTCCACATCGCCAGACCGGATAGCAATACCCTGACATTCCAGGATGGTATCCCTGCGGTCGATATCTGCTTCAATAAGACGATACTGCACGGTGTGGTGCGTTATGAACGCTAAACCTCTACCATTGTCTCGCTCGCGATCTCGCCGGTGCACGTTGTATCCGGCGCAATTCAACAAGGTTGAAAATCCGTGCAACTTCGTCTCTTGGGCCGCAGCTATTAATATTCCATGCCTTCCCATAAAGACAGTTATTTCCTTGATCTTGCTCTGGAGTCCGTTACAGTTAAATTGTAGCACCTTTGTGTGCCTTGGGAGACCGATTTTTATGTGTGGTGTTAAGGAGTTGTGTTGCCTGCCGGCTCCCTGCTGTATGTGCTGCAAAAGGGGTGCTGTCTTGTGGTGGTGGTTGGCGGCGTCGCGGGGGAGGTATGCGACTGGGCAGCACAGCAGGGGCCCACATAGTCACTCGTCCAATCACGCGTGTTGCGAAGTCCTGAGCATGCCCTAAAGTGGCACCAGCTAAGGCAGGAGTTGCACTTGACTGATGTCAGGTTACTGTATATTCTGGACTGACAAACCGAGCAGATTGTCGGAGGGACTAAGAGTTGCCGGCGGCGGTGTGTGGGTGCTATTGTGTTTGTGTGTGTATCTATTGTTGTGTTGTTTTGGGGTGTGGGTGTGTTGGTTGTGTGCTGCATAGGCGGGTGGTGGTTTGCCGTGGAGGCGGTCCGATTCGCCCGAGTCATTCCGGTACGTAGAACCGGCTGTCGTGGGAATGACTCTTCTAAAAAACTGACTAAAAATGAAGAAAATTAGCCTATGGTTACAGAAGATATGGATTAAATTAAGTGACGAAGACCTGCGTGCCAAATGAACTTTTCTCTCAAAGTTTACACTACTGGCAAATGTAAATAATAATAACAATAATAATCCCAACGGGTTTTACCCTCCATTCCCGCCCATCCGCACGAGGGGCGCAGTCCGCATGACGTACGGAACCAATCTTTTCAATTTTTGCGCCGAGGCAGGAGTCTGTTAAGTGTCGAGATCTAAAACTGTTCAGCTACAGAACTAAATTCATCAGCCGATTTTATGTCTTTATTTTAATGATTCATTTATTGAGAGAGGACAGAGGACTGAAAAGCGGATCGGATATATCAAACTTGCTGGAATGAGAGTTAAAATCCTGGCATAAGCAACGGAGTG